>NC_081379.1:7214293-7336793 GCF_030684315.1 Stegostoma tigrinum | reverse complement strand
TGCCACTCCACGTCCCTCTACACTCCGTCCCCTCTCCCCCAGCACCATCAGTCCCAGAGCACATTGGGAGTTAGCCAGTACAGGCCATTTCCCTCCCCATATCCTGAGTTACTGAGAGCCCCATCCATGGCAGGGCAGGACACACCGAGGAGCAAACCTCGGCGAGGACATGTGGTGAATTAAAGTGAATGGTCACCAGTGAAAGCAGGCTGTTTGGCCCATTGTGCCTGTCCTGACCCTCTGAAAGGGCAATCCTGGCAGTCCAACCGCTTGGACAATTCTTCCTTTTTAAATGTTTGACCATTTCCAGTTTGAAAACTCCTTTTGAATCTATATACCCTTCCAGACTGTGCATCCCAGACCGCAAAGACTAAGCGAAGGAATTTTCTTCACCCCTCCCCACAACTCCTGATGTCTTTGCACCAGATCCTACCCCATCTGTCACACTCTGGTCTCTAAATTCCACCCACCCCAGTCAAAACCAGAGTTTTCCAAAGTGGGTATGTGGTCGTGACCTCGGAGACAGGAACTCTCAGGGCGTGGGGAGATGCAGGAGGAAACTCTGTGTTGGAGCTCCGACCAATTTGCATCGGCTGCCCGCCCAGCTGTCCCCTCAGGGGCCAAGACCCTTTTCGAGCCCTGGAATGGGGTGTCGGAGCTGGTGGATGGGGTGGGGGGAGGGATGGATTTGGGAAGCTGATCCAGCAAACGGGAAGCTCGTTTCTCCCGACACGCAGAGTCGAAACCCTCTTGCTCTTGAGCACCTTCAGCAAAATCTTCGCAATCTCCCATCTCCCCGTCCTTCCCCTGTACACCCCTACCCTTCATCCTGGCTACACTCCGCACTGGGCCTTCTCGGTGGTGGTTCAGTTTGGGGGGGTGGGGGAGGGTTCTAATCTGTCCCACTTGTCCCCTCCCCAACCCTGACCGACCCAGTTATGGCCCCCACCCCCATCAAACGAGTTAACCAGAGAATGAAGATGCCTCGGTTGCTGGTCTCAGTCACTCTCTGCTCGGACAGAATCAAAGCCTGGTACCTGCATTCTGGTTTTCACCACATCCAGGGGGGTGTTACCAAACACACTGGCAGCGCCGGCGACGGCCCCAAATAAACCGGTGACGACCGGGTTCATCTCCTTGGCTGGGTTATCCCCTGGTGGAGGAGACAAGGACCCATCACAACTCTCCCGCAAGTCGACCGCGACCACCGCCGCACACAGGCCGTTCAGCCGGTCGGGACCGCGACTGCCCTCGGAAAGAGCAAATGGCCCCCTCGTCCCGCAATCGTTTCGCAGGAAATCGAAGCGGGTTGGGGGGGGGGGGGGGGGGGTGGTTGGGGGAGGCCATTCAGCCCTGCTCCTGCTTTCTCCCACACTTTCTACGGACCAGATTTAACTCTCTTTTCAATCAGTTATCGAATTCCCTTAAAGGAAAGTTCCTCCACAATCTCCTTTTCCTGCCCTTTCAGGCAGCACATTCCATATTTTAGGCAGCTTCTCCATCCCATACAAATCCATTATCCTCATTGCGTCTCCTGTCCTCTCACCAATTACTTTAAATCCATTTCCCTCCCCCTCCCCCTCCCCCACTCATCCTCTTCTTTTCATCGATGGCAGGATCACTATTTGTTACCTATTTCTAAAGAATTGCCCTGCACAGCATTTTCAGTTCAGAGTTGACCACATTGCTATGGGCCTGGAGTCACATGTAGGCCAGGTCAGGTAAGGAAGGCAGATTTCCTTCCCTAAAGGACGTTAGCAAACCAGATGGGTTTTTTTTAAAAAATCGTCGGTGGTCTCCATTACTGAGGCGAGCTTTCAGTTTCGGGTATGAGTCCCCCAGGAGCCAGTGGGCGATCTGGGCCTGAATGACCATATCATGTGTGTTCGTAACACAAACAGACAGAGGGTCAAGCTGCACATCCTTCCAGGTGCCTAATGATGGTGGTAAGCGCGGGAGGCTCTCCTGGTCAGCCATGTTTGACACAGCAAGGCGTCACGTTCCAGGAAAAACTATGGAACAGACAGTATGAGCTTTGTCAGCGTTACAGAACTCTGGGAATATGGGAGGAAGGTGGCAGACTGGGATAAGATGGAGCTGTTCCTCATACCAAAGGCATTAAGACCATGAGACTCAAAAGAAGTTTGGCCCGTTGTGTCTGCTCTGCCATTCAATTAGACCATGGCTGATCCAATCATTCTAAACTTCACTTCCCTGCCCTTTTCCCCCTGAAAACCAGGAGGCATATGTTTGGAGTAACTTATCGAAGGATTAGAGGGGACTTGAGGAATTTCCTTTCGTCAAGGCAGTGGGTTGTGTCGGGAATTCAATGCCTGGTGGGAGAGCTGAGAGAGAATCAGAACACTGTCTCCCCCGATGGCAGACACCTGTCACTGCTGTTGCTTTTCATGAGGCTCAGCCCCAGGTACCAGAGGCACGTCCTAGGTGTAGGGGCCTCTGGGGTGTGGGTCACTGAGCTTCTGCTGGACAGAATGCACTGACCGGAAGGAACCACTGCGCCAAGAGCCTCCGGCACATAAGCAGGCCGTTCAGCCCGTCTACTCTGTACTGGCCTTTCTACGCCACACCATACAACCTTCCATGCCCTTGATGCCTTCCCCCGGCCAATCAGTGTAACCTCCTAGTCCCCGCTCCCTCACGTGCTTCTCCAGCTTCATGTTAATTCATCTCCAAGACTCGCTGTGTGGCCCTCGGGTAGAAAAGAACTTAAGGACTTAAATCAGTGGGTGAGTAGCTAGGGGCAGCCCATGATGAGCCACAGGCATCTGTCACTAGAACACAGCCTTTCGGAGTTTGATGGGGGCTGCAAGGTGAGGGGGTGGGGGCAGGTCCCCAGACCCCCTCAGGCAGGATGGGAATCAAACCCACGACGTTAGTGCCGCTCTACACCTCACAGTAACCATCCAGCCAACTGAGCTGACCATCTGCCCAGCAGTGTAGCTGTTACCAATATGACTCTGCCTGTGCTGCAGTCCTCGTGTCTCAGATAGACGCTGCTCCACCATACCTTTGTACCAGTTCTTCAGCGAGGTCATGACAAAGAACCGGATGGCTTGGTTCGATCCCTGCTTCAGGATAGTCGCTGTTAACCCCTGATAGGTGCCTTTCAGACCTGCACGAGTCAAAGAGACACAGCGACACACAGACAGGTTACAAACGGAACCATTCACCCCGCTGGGTACCTACGTGTTGAAATTTAAGGATCCAATTCACTGACGTTCATGCCATTCACAATCCCTGCACTCAAAGTCTCCTCTGGCCCCTTGTAAGATACACTAGAGTAACTCACCGATGCCCACCCCCAGCATAAACCCAGAGACTGGTCCATTCATAGGAAGTAGCATTATTGAATCCCTACAGTGCAGGAAGAGGTCGTTCGGCCCACCTGGCCGGTACTGACCCACCAAACAGCATCCCACCACATTTCCCACGGCCAGTTCACCTCAGCTGAAAAGAGGAGCACAGTTTAAAAGGAGAGAGATGGCAGAACGCTGAGGTGCATGTTATGACACGAGTCATAACAGGTCAATGTGCAGCAAAGTAGGCTAATGCAATGCTGGTCTTTATTGTAAAGGGAATGGACTGTTCAAGTACAGCAGCGTTGCTCCAGGTGCACAGGACGTTGGTGAGACAGTTCAGTACCTGGAGTACCGAGTAAATTTATTTAAGGAGGAGTATACCTGCACAGGGAAGGGCTGATTCCTGGGGTGTAGGGTTTGTCTCATGAGGAAACGCTGAGTGGGTTGGGCCAAAATTCCCTGGAGGTCAGAGGCACGTGCTGAGGAAGCACGGATACAAGAGGACGTTAGCCCTAGTGTGGGAATCTGTAACTAGGGGACACAATTTCAAAATAAGACATCATCCACTACAGATCAAGGAAGGGAGAAAGCTCTTCTCCCAGTAGGTCTCTGGCCTTTGGAATTCTCTTCCCAGTGTGCTGTGTGGCCTGGTCATTGAATAGGTTCAAGGCCAAGCCAGACAGCTATTCGAATGGCAAAGGGGTCAAAGGTTATCAGGTGACAGGCAGGAGAGGGGATTGAAGGCCACAATCAGCTCAGCCACAACTTCTTCTCGGAGATCTGAAGGGCCAAATGGCCAGTTCCTGCCCCTGGAACCTCATGTTTCCATGTTTGTGAACGGTGTGTGACTGAGATCACCTGCAGTAGGGACGGGGGAACGGGGTTAGGGATAGGCACACGGCTGGGGGTGCGGTGGGGTCAAGGGATTGCGAGCGTGAGGATGGAGCAAGGCAGAGAAAAGATGCACTAGCCTCGCCTCCCACCCCTTTCCCCTCCCAAACAAAGGCCTGGAAACACTGGTGCTGAGGAATGTTCCAGTGGGGAGCTAGGGCAAGTCACGGGTCACTGGCAATGCCCCCTCTAAGCTGCTTGGCTGCATGCTCTGATATTCTGTACATGGTGATGTGTGTCGGTACACCCGAAGGTGCCACTGTGTTCCGGTCCCAGAAGTCACTGTCACATACAGCCCTCAGACCTGTGCAGCCATTAAGAAAATTACTGCAATCCGGGTAGGTTTTGGATCTATTCTCATCTCTTCCTACACCTACCCCACCCCCCACCAAACTCTCAGGTGGGCAGCACGGTGGCTCAGTGGTTAACACTGCAGCCTCACAGCACCAGGGGCCCAGGTTCATTTCCAGCCTCAGGTGACTGTGTGGAGTTTGCACATTCTCCCAGTGTCTGCGTGGGCTTTCCTCAGGTTTCCTCGGGTTTAGGTGGATTGGCCACGCTAAAGGGGCAGCACGGTGGCTCAGTGGTTAGCACTGCAGCCTCACAGCGCCAGGGACCCGGGTTCGATTCCAGCCTCGGGCGACTGTGTGCGTGGAGTTTGCACATTCTCCCCTTGTCTGCGTGGGCTTCCTCTGGGTGCTCCGGTTTCCTCCCACAGTCCAAAGATGTGCAGGTTACATGGATCAGCCATGCTAAATTGCCCATAGTGTTCACGGGTGTGTGGGTTATAGGCGGATGGGTCTGGGTGGGATGTTTCAAGGGGCGGTGTGGACTTGTTGGGCCGAAGGGCCTGTTTCCACACTGTAGGGAATCTAATCTAATCTAGTCAAAATTGACCATTGTGCCCAGGGATGTGTGGGCTAGCCATGGGAAATGCAGGGTTACCAGAACAGGGGTGGTGGATTTGCTCTTTGGAGGGTCAGCGATGGGCTGAATGGCCTGTGTCCACACCACAGGGATACTATGAAACCTCCCTCATCAGATGCTCCACACGCTTCAAAAGCATTCCAAAAGCCAGGCCAGACGATAACCATCCTCTTCAGCTTAAAAAGTCTTCGCACAGGAATGCAGCTAGACCCAACTAAGGGGCAAAAAAAAAATCCCCAAAAGAACTGTGGATGCTGGAATTCAGAAACAGAAATCGCTGGGAGAAACTCAGAGCTGGAGGAGGGGTCACTGGACTCAAAACGTTGACTCTGCGTTCCTGCTCTGCAGATGCTGCCAGACCTGCTGAGTTTCTCCAGCAATTTCTGTTCTTGTTTCCAATAAAGCAGTGATGTTTCGTCCTCACAACCGAGGTCAGGCAGCACCACAGCTCAATTTCATTCTGCCGCTTAAGGTCATTTAAAGGAATGGAGTTTCGCAGGTTGACAACTGGCAAGCTGAGCAAAGTGACTGCCATTATTCTGTTCACCACCAGAGGGAGCACCTTCCAGGAAACTCCCAATGTTCCACAAGAGCTAGGAGCAGGAGGCCATTCAGCCCCCTTGATTCTGCTCCACCATTTAACACAAACATGGCTGATCTCCTCTCAGCCCCAACTCCACTTTCTTTTCCACTCTCCATGATCCTTCAACCATTGCTCATTAAAAATCTGACTCTCTTCTTAAATTTGCTCAAAGGCCCAGCGTCCACCTCAGTCTACAGTAGTGAATTCCACATGGAGTATTCTCTCCGCACCTGTTTCAAATCTGCCGTCCCTTATCTCTCGGTTCTAGACTGCCCCACAAGAGGAAACATCTCCCCTACACCTACTTTGTCAATCCCCGTTACTATCTCACATAACGGGGGTTTTCAGGGTCACTACCAGCGAAATTTTCTGATTTACTTAACGTGAGGACTTTAGGTCATGTGTCCCACTCAGTGGCTCATGTTACTGGATCTGTTCCCAGTTCGGAGCTTCCCCCTTAAAAACTTCCAAGACTACAGGCCCATTGTGTCCATCCCGGTCATCCCAGAACAGGCCATTCGGCCTACATGCTCCATGCTGGTGTTTCTGCTGATCACGATCATCCAACACTGCTGCCATATTGTGTTATTCCTTTCTCCCTGCTATCCAGCTTTAGTTACAATCATTCTCAACTGCCCTCTGAAATGGCTACAGAGTCAATTGGTTGAAGAGTTGGCAACCAATTACCCTCCCCGGTAACACCCATAACCCCATGACCCTCCCCGGTAACGCCCATAACCCCATGGCCCTCCCTGGTAACACCCATAACCCATGACCCTCCCCGGTAACGCCCACAACCCCATGACCCTCCCCGGTAACGCCCATAACCCCATGACCCTCCCCGGTAACGCCCATAACCCCATGACCCTCCCCGGTAGCACCCATAACCCATGACCCTCCCCGGTAACGTCCATAACCCCATGGCCATCCCTGGTAATGCCCATAACCCCATGACCCTCCCCGGTAACACCCATAACCCCATGACCCTCCCCGGTAACGCCCATAACCCCATGACCCTCCCCGGTAGCACCCATAACCCATGACCCTCCCCGGTAACGTCCATAACCCCATGGCCCTCCCTGGTAATGCCCATAACCCCATGACCCTCCCTGGTAATGCCCATAACCCCATGACCCTCCCCGGTAACACCGATAACCCCATGACCCTCCCCGGTAACGCCCATAACCCCATGGCCCTCCCTGGTAACGCCCATAACCCATGACCCTCCCCGGTAACGCCGATAACCCCATACCCTCCCCGGTAATGCCCATAACCCCATGACCCTCCCCGGTAACACCCATAACCCCATGACCCTCCCCGGTAACACCCATAACCCCATGACCCTCCCCGGTAACGCCCATAACCCCATGGCCCTCCCTGGTAACGCCCATAACCCATGACCCTCCCCGGTAACGCCGATAACCCCATACCCTCCCCGGTAATGCCCATAACCCATGACCCTCCCCGGTAATGCCCATAACCCCATGACCCTCCCTGGTAACGCCCATAACCCCACGACCCTCCGGGGTAACTCCCACAACCGGTTGAAGAATGAATAATACGTGAACCAGTTAATTGAACCGATCTCCTGTTTGAGGCAGGGAAAGGCTGTGGGAGTGTGTACAAGGCAACAAGACGATTGAGAGACTGACCCTGCTCACGGACTATTTCTCGGACCCCATGGAAAAATCCCCGGTATTTCGGATTCGGAGAGCACTGGTCATGGATGAACTTCACCTGGAAGTAAAAGAAAGGTCATTGTATGTTAAGATGGAGGGATTGCATTACCTGACAACCAGCCACTGACCACAACAAGGGGTTCCCTCAGAGAATGACGAAACCAACTGTTTCAGCCACTCGGCCAGCTTCCCGAGTGCGTGGCTGGCGTCCATGTACTCTGCACTCTACTGTGCTAATGGCCATTAGTCACCCCTCTATCCACCAGCCTCTGTGTCCCACAATTCCCCTGCTACACACGCATGCACCCACACACGCACACTCACCCACCCACACCAGTTCGTCTCTCACACACACACACCCTCTTACTCACCCACCCACACTTTACACACACCCACACTCACCCCCCACAAACACACACACACGCACGGCCCACCCACCCTGACAGGCTCTCAGGTCTTGCTGGAAGTCTGGCCAATGTTGGTGTGGGTTTGGAGTCTGACAGAAGGGAGGTGTTATACCACGGGATCGCCTTTGGCAGACCTCGCCTCCTCCCTTGGGCTCAATGATTCAAACTGCTGATAGTTTAAGTTCACTAATTAGGTCGGACTCAGCAATGGGGACTGTGTTACCTTCATCGAAGAAAATGGATTTGGTTCACTGTAGGGAAGGAAATCTGCCTTCTGAATCTGAACTGGCGTACATGTGACTCCAAACCCAGTCATTTGGCTTTTGCTTTGGAAGAAAATGCCTAGCAAGACATTCAGTTGTATCAAACTCTTACAGCCCGAGAGATTTTACAGCACAGAAAAAGGTCCTTTCGCCCATCATGTCCCTACTGGTCATCAAGACTCTAAACATTCTGAGAAATAGGCCATTCAACCCATCTGGTCCTGGCTGGAGTTTCTGTTCTACATGAATATCATCCAACGCTGCCACCATATTGTACTATTCCTTTGTCCCTCTTGTATGATTTAGTTTCTCTTCAATTGTGTCGATATTATTCAGTTTGGCTTCTCACCACTCTCCCGGCAAAAAGGGCCGAATGCTTCTGAATTCCCGACTGGATAGATTCAGGATTATCTTCTTACTGCTGCCCAGGCTGAATGGGAAAAGTGTGCGAGAGACAGAGGGTGCTGCTCACACGCGATAGTGGAGCAGCACCACCCCCTGCAGGCCAGGAGCTGCTACCTCAGCCACAACACGACCTGATCCCAACTCTTGTCAATCTCAGGTGCTTGGCAAATGCAGGAGGAGGAACTGAAAGTTAAGGTGACAGAGAGACAATGACCAGCCCAACTGGCTGAGGAACAGATAAAGTTCTGACTCCCTCAGCAGGCACAGGACAGTTACAAGGGTGGGCTGACTGAGGTGTTTACAAGGTTAATGGAGATGGTGGAGTTGATTGAGACAAACTAGTCAGTGAGTCTACAGAAATGGGGCATAATTTTACACTCGAGCCAGGCTGTTTGGGAACTGCAAAAACAGCAACTGCTGGACAACACTCAGCGGATCGAGAGGGAGGGCGAGAGGGCGCGAGCGGGCGCGGGGGCAAGAGCGGGCGCGGGGGCAAGAGCGGGCGCGGGGGCAAGAGCGGGCGCGGGGGCAAGAGCGGGCGCGGGGGCAAGAGCGCGCGAGAGCGGGCGCGGGGGCAAGAGCGCGCGAGAGCGGGCGCGGGGGCAAGAGCGCGCGAGAGCGGGCGCGGGGGCAAGAGCGCGCGAGAGCGGGCGCGGGGGCAAGAGCGCGCGAGAGCGGGCGCGGGGGCAAGAGCGCGCGAGAGCGGGCGCGGGGGCAAGAGCGCGCGAGAGCGGGCGCGGGGGCAAGAGCGCGCGAGAGCGGGCGCGGGGGCAAGAGCGCGCGAGAGCGGGCGCGGGGGCAAGAGCGCGCGAGAGCGGGCGCGGGGGCAAGAGCGCGCGAGAGCGGGCGCGGGGGAAGAACAAGTGTGCGAGAGCGGGCGCGGGGGAAGAGCGAGTGTGCGAGAGCGGGCGTGGGGGAAGAGCGAGTGTGCGAGAGACAGAGCGAGAAACAGTTGGGCAGATATTGGAATGGGACCATTAGAGACTGGTGGAGGGCTTTTTATTGGTGGTGTGTAGGGTAACTCGGGTCAGGTGATTGGGACTCAACACAGGACCATTTCACCAGAGCTGGAAGACTTTCAAAACCTTTAACAAAAGTGTAAAAGTATCGGTCCTTAAAGCCTCAACAGACTGGCTGGAGAAGGTTCTAGATTGAAGTGTTCCCTGATGTAACTCCCAAACGCTCACAATGTGGTCTCCTCTTCCCCTGGGCAGACACAGCACAGACTGGGTGACCACTTCGCACAGCATTTGTGTTCTGCCTGCAACAAAGACCCTGAGCTACCAGTCGCCCGCCACACTCCACTCTCCCCCGAGCTCGCTCGCTCGCTCACTCTGTTCCCTAGCCAACACCTCTGTCTCCGGCTTGCTCCAGCAAAGCTCACTGCAAACTGCAAGAACAGCGCCTCGTTTTCCATTCGGGAATGCTACAGCCTTCTGGACTCAATATCGAGTTCAACAACTTTAGGGCTTCAAGTAGCTTCTACCGTGTCCTCACCCCACCTTAGCCCTTCCTTCCCTAACGGAATTGTGGGCCAGGAGGACTGCAGCGGTTCCAGAAAGCACCTCACCCCCACCTTCTCAAGGGGCAACTAGGGACGGGCAATAAATGCTGGGCCCAGCCAGCCATACCCACATCCCAAAAAATGAATAAATTTAAAGAAAATCCCACACACACTGGTAGCCAGACCATCGGGGACGGGCAGTAACATTCCAGGATTCAGTGACGGACCCCTATCCGAAGATGGAATAAATAACTCACACACCAGCTCACACCCCGACACGGAATACTCTAAGACGGAATCTCAAGGAATTAGAGGTGGGGGATGTGGAAAGTGGAGGCACGGGAAATTGGAGTCAGGAGCTTAGAAATGGGAAGGGGGGGCGTTTGGGGATCGGGAAGCTGGGGGAGTTTGGGGATTGGGAAGGAGGGGTACACTGAACAAGAAAAGGTGCAGGTTCTTTTTCCCTTCACGTAGAGAGTAACTTGTCCTCCGGCAGTGAGCTAGGTGAAGACACATTGAATTACCTTCACAGTCTCCATCGGACACACGACCAATATGGCCTCAGAGACCCCAGCCCCCAGGCCACACAGCAGGCTCTGCTGGCTACTCAGCTTCCCCTGAGCATCTCGCATTTGGTTACTCAGGAATTCAAATGTCCCAAACCTGAGAGAGAGAGACAGAAGAAAAGCCAGGTTCAACAACAACTTGTGTTTAGCTATCACCGTCTTAAACCAGCAAATAGTCACGAGGCCTTCATGACAGCGTGGATCAAGGTGAGCCACTTAAGGTGGTGTAAGTCCAGGAGGCCGAAAGCCTGACCAAAAGGGTCAGCTTTTATGGAACGAGCTAAAAGTACCGGGTTGAAGGGGGGGCGTGCAGTTTGAGAATTCCAAAGCTTGGGAGCAAGGCAGCATTGGGAATTCAGAATGAGTTACAGGCCAGGACTGAAGAAGTTCCAAAAGGGCGAGGGTCAGGGTGAGGCTGAGGGGCAGGGCAAAGTGCAGGGTGATGGCAAGGGTAAGGGTCGGGCTGAGGGTCAGGGCCAGTTGGGGTCAGGGGTCAGGCTGGGGGTGACGGTTAAGGGTAGGGTTAGGGAGGTTGAAGGGCTGGAAGAGGACCACGGAAATTTTCAGGTCGAGGTTTGAAACTCCAAGGGAGCAGTCACTCGAAAGGATGGAGGGGACCATAAATAATATCTGGAGTTCGTGAGATTTCCTGTAGACAGGGTGGGTATTCCTTTCGGGAGGAATATTCCTTCACGGAGCTGGATATTCCTCTGGGGGTCATATTCCTTTCGGAGGGACAGAAAACTGACTACAATTTACCTTGAGCTAGAACCTGTCACATCCAGATACATCTGGAGGCCTTTCATAATTAATGCAGGACAGAATCACAGGAAGTGTTCCTTTCTGATCAGGCACAGGCTGTCTCCAAGTGTCCACATTGTAAGCAATGTGGATTCTTAAACCCGAAATGTCAGCTTTCCTGCTCCTCTGATGCTGCCTGGCCTGCTGTGTTCCTCCAGCTCCACTCTGGGTTATCTCTGACTCCAGCATCGGCAGTTCTCACCATCTCTCTAAACTTTTTGCTTGCAATCTAGTCCCATGCTCCTGATCTTTGAGGATCTCGTGTGGAGGGGTATGGGGGCAGATCAGAGGGACCTCCCAGTGGGCCTCACATATGAGGGAGTCCTTTCTAACTGTGGTTACATTCATGCCTGGGTCCTCTTAGAAAGGGAGCATCTGATGTCCATTAACACTCTCAATGTCTTTAGAGAGAGATGGGTGCTGCAGGGGATACAGTGCTTAATCTCCCCTCCAACTTCATTTTGATTTAGCCCCTTCACACTCTCCCTGCTACCCCCTCACAATTGTTAGTTTGCATTACTTTGCACATTAATTATTCAAGAACAAAGAACAAAGAAAGTTATGGAACAGGCCCTTTAGCTCTCCAAGCCTGTGCTGATCCAGACCCTCTATCTAAACCTGTCGCCTATTTTCCAAGGATCTGTATCCCTTTGCTCCCTGCCCAATCATGTATCTGTCTAGATACACCTTAAATGATGCTGTGCCCAGGTCTACTGGCAACGCATTGCAGGTACCCACCACCCTCTGCGTAAAGAACTTTCCACGCATATCTCCCTTAAACTTTTCCTCTCTCACCTTGAAATAGTGATCCCTAGTAATTGAGTCCCCCACTCTGGGAAAAAGCTTCGTGCTATCCACCCTGTCTATATTCCTCATGATTTTGTAGACCTCAATCAGGTCCCCCCTCAACCTCTGTCTTTCTAACGAAAATAATCCTAATCTACTCAACCTCTCTTCATAGCTAGCACCCTCCATACCAGGCAACATCCTGGTGAACCTCCTCCGCACACTCTCCAAAGCATCCACATCCTTTTGGTAATGTGGCGACCAGAACTGTACGCAGTACTCCAAATGTGGCCGAACCAAAGTCCTATACAACTGTAACATGACCTGCCAACTCTTGTACTCAATACCCCGCTCAATGAAGGAAAGCATGCCATATGCCACCTTGGCCACCCTATTGACCTGCATGTCACCTTCAGGGTACAATGGACCTGAACACCCTTCAACGGGAAACAAAGCTAATAGATTTTTTTAAAAATAGCACGGCTGTTATGATGATGGGGCGGGGTGGGGTGCTGCAGTAAGGTCATTTAGTTACATGCGCGAGCACTCCCGAGTAGAAAAACAATAGGGATCCTGGCGAGACTAGAACAACCTTCTCTTGAGATCTATCTGTCCACCAGGGGTCAGTCAAGGTCCACAGTCAACATGCCTGTAAATCCTCATTAACGGCAGTAGGGGGCGACTAAAGGATCAGCAATGATTGGTGCAGGGAGGTAGTGTTTCCACCAATCAGCGATCACACGAGGTCCCCAGGCCAGTCCAATCTGTGCGGGTTGAATGTCCCCTCTAGACAACATGGAGAATCCGAGATAACAAGGTGTGGAGCTGGAGGAGCACAGCAGGCCAAGCAGCATTAGAGGAGCTAGAAGAAGGGTCCCGACCCGAAACGTCAGCCTTCCTGCTCCTCTGATGCTGCTTGGCCTGCTGTGTTCATCGAGCTCTACACCTTGTTATCTCAGATTCTCCAGCATCGGCAGCTCCTACTATCCATGGAGACGCTGGTGGCAGCCATCATTAACAAGATAACGAGGTCGTGTGTGGAATCAAATTCCGCATCAGGGTCACCTCTTTAACTGCTGAAGAGGCTCCATCAATTATTCCTAGATATCTCTCTCTCTCACACACATTCTCTGTCCCTGCCTGTCTTTCACCGCTCTCTCTCTCTCTCCAACTCCATCAGATTACAGTCCAACAGGTTTATTTGAAGACCCAAGATTTCTGGAGTCTCACTCCTTCTTCGGGTGTCTGAGGTTTAAGACAGAGATGAGGGGAATTTCATTCTGTCACCGTGTGAGTTCTCTTCCTCTAGGACGCACTGGAGGTCGCGTCTTTGTGAAGATTCAGAGAGCAGTTTGGTAGATTTTTGATCGAATCTCTTCAGCCATTTCTTAGCGAATGGTTGAGCAGGTTTAAAAGGCTAGACGGCCCACACAAATTTTAGTGTTCCTTAGGGAACAACACCAGCTTCCTCTGGCTCTCCACACTGTGGAAGTTCACCATTCCTACACCTTTCTAGTAAAACATCAAATATTTTGCCCTCTCCACGTTTTGTAACTGAGAATGCGACAGGCTCACCACTCTCTGGGTGAAGAAGTTTCTCCTCACGCAGGAGAATCAGAAGATTCCAACACAGTGGAAGCAGGCCATTCGGCCCACTGAGTCCAACACCTACCCTCCGCAGACCATCCCACCCAGACCTATTCCGCTACCCCGTCCTTCCAACCCTGCATTTCCCATGGTTAACCCACCCAGCCTGCACGTCCCTGGGCATTATACATGATTTAGCATGGCCAATCCATCCACCCTAACCTGCACTGTCCAAATGGCCTATTCCATATCCTTTGACTGTGACCCCCCGGTTCTTGGGAACATTCTTCCTGTGTTCACCCTGTCTAGGCCTGTTCGAATTTTACAGGCTACTCCGAGATTCCCTCCATCATTCTTCAAACAGGCGACTCTCGGCCTAAGCTTCTCAATCTCGTCCACTGGGTGTTCTCCTCGCCCCATGCCTGCGGCTACAGCATTCTGACAATGACTTGCATTTATATGGTGCCATTAACCAGCAGTCCCTCCAGGCTGCATAGCCATTCTGCAAGCTGAAGGCCCAGGGACAAGTTAACATCAGAGTTCAGTCAGTACAACAACGTGAAAGAGCTCACAGTTGTGAGTGAACAAAACATTCAGATTACGGACAGAATCGAATGGCATGTTGTAAGTGATGCGGTGTTCACAGATAGGTTTGATGGGAACTGGCGGCTGGGACAGATCGACAGTTCCGTTGTTGTTGTGTTAAATGGTTACCAGACTGGCAGGCAGTGATGTAGACAAATTGCGGTCTTTTATCAACCAGTAATTTCCGAATAACGAGGTAAAGCAGAAGCTGCTGTTAAATATTCCTTCGTTGCTCTGTCATTAAGTAAATCCTTTACAAGTCAGTACAGACCCTTTGATATAGATTTCAATGCAGGCTTCAAACTCCTTAATTCAGTCATTTGAAGATCCCTCTGATTATCCACGTCATCCTTGTACATGCTCACTGGAATCACCCCACTGGGGCGGGGGTAAGGTTCCTGCCTTTGGGAGCAGCTGATAAATCACTATGATGTGGTAAGGCAGGCCTCTGAGCTTTGTTATCAAGTCAGCACAGAAACAGATCCTTCTGTCCAACCAGTCCATGCGAACCATAATCCTAACTTAAACCATAATCCTAACTTAAACCAGCCCCACCTGCCTGCTCCTGGCCCAGATCCCGCCGATCCTTTCCTATTCATGTACTTACCCAAATGTCTTTTAAATGTTGTAACTGTGCCCACATCCACCACTTCCTCGAGCAGTTCATTCCACGCGCAAACAACTCTGTACAAAAAAACCTTGCCCCTCATATCCGTGTAAATTTTTTCTCCCCTCAGCATAAAAAGTTGCCGCCTTGTCTTGAAAATTCCTCATCCTAGGGAAAAGACACCCACCACTCAGCCTAGCCATATGCCTCATGATTTTATAAATCTCCTATGATCCAGTAACAAAGTGTCCCCTGCCTTTCTTTCTCACTCAAACCCTTCCAAACCCAGTATTCCAGAAGAGGTCTCAACCAACGGCCCGTGCAACGTCAACATGACTTCCCAACTCCCATACTCAAACAACTGCACGCTGTAGCCTGGCTCTGCTCTTTCGTGGCCTCAGGCTACAGAATCAGGGCACATATCAGAGGCTTCAGCAAAGCTCAGCGCTGAAGGAGTACTGTACTACTGTGTGTGATATGAAAGCTTTGCATTTTGTGCAGTGTCATCATAATCTTGCAGAGACTCCCGAAGTTAAATGGGGGTCCGCTCAGTCATCGCACCCTCCCAGTGCTTCAAATACGTGTAAATACGATCTTGTACCAGTAAGAGATGCCTTTGGTTTGTTTGTTGGATAGAGAGGCTCCAAACCTCGTTTCCTCAAACGCTGTTGTACAGAACTGAACTCCATTTG
This sequence comes from Stegostoma tigrinum, assembly GCF_030684315.1. Lineage (NCBI taxonomy): Eukaryota > Metazoa > Chordata > Chondrichthyes > Orectolobiformes > Stegostomatidae > Stegostoma > Stegostoma tigrinum. The sequence goes on along the minus strand of NC_081379.1, from coordinate 7,321,190 downwards.
TGACTATGTGGAAAGATACCTTCTATGAATAAAGAATATTTTTGGGAAAAGAAGAATGATCTCACAATGTAACCCAAAAGGGTTGAGAAAATGATTTACAAGGACGGTGCCAGGGTTGGAGGGTTTGAGCTACGTGGGGAGGCTGGATACGCGGGGGCTGTTCTCCCTGGAGTATCGGAGGCTGAGGGTGATCGCATAGTGTTTACAAAATCATGAGGGGCATGGATAGGGTGAATAGCCAGGGTCTTTTCAATGGGGTAGGGGAGTCCAAAACTAGAGGGCGCAGGTTTAAGGTGAGAGGGGAAAGATTTAAAAAGGGGCATTTTTCAACATTTTCACGCAAAGGGTGGTGCGTGTATGGAAACGAGCTGCCAGAGGAAGTGGTGGAGGCTGGTACAATTACAAAATTTAAAAGGCATCTGGATGGGTATAGGAATAGGAAGGGTTTAGCAGGATATGGGTCAAATGCTGACAAATGGGACTGGATTAATTTAGGATGTTTGGTCAATATGGATGAGTTGGACCAAAGGGTCTGTTTCTGCGCTCCATATCTCTATGACTCCAAAAGTGTTGTATCATTGATTAAATCATAGAACCCCTACAGTGTGGAAACAGGCCCTTTGGCCCAACAAGTCCACACTGAGCCTTAGAGCACCCACCCAGACCCATCCCCCTATAACCCACCTAATCTACAAAACTCTGAATACTGCAGACAGTTTTAGCATGGCCAATCCACCTAGCCTGCACATCTTTGGACTGTGGGATGAAACTGGAGCTCCCGGAAGAAACCCACGCAGACACGGCGAGAACGTGAAAACTCCACCCAGCCTGAGGGTGGACTCGAACCCCGGTCCCTGGCAGAGCGAGGCAGCAGTGCTAACCACTGAGCCACCGTGCTACCCCAATCTTCAAATCATTCTTCAAATGTAGCTACTATTATAAACGTAGGAAGTGCAACAGCCATATTGTGCACTGCAAGATCCAACACATAGCTATGAATGTTTGTGGTGACAAATATTGAACAGGGCAGTGGTTCACTAGGTCTCCTTCAAAATATCCGTCATGCGATGGCTTACATCCTGCCTGACTTAGTTTAGCATGTTCACCCAAAAACATGCCAGTTCTGACAGTAGGGCACTCTCTCCATGCTACTCTCAATGCTTGGGCTTTGCTCTGCAGTCCTAAAGTTTAAATCCCGACCCTCCAACTCCAATGCAAACGCATTCCACCAGGTCCCCCAACTCTAAAATCCTTGGATCAGTCTTCACCATCCCTGCAGCTTTGGGCTCTATGTTGGAAGAAGGATATGGAGGCCTGCAGCGCACTTTCATTTAGACAATGACTGAGACAAGAAAACACTACTCTCACTGAACTTCAAGAGCTGTTTGCCTTTAACTCAGTAAAATGATCCAGGGCGCTTCACAGGTTCACTAATGCCCTTTAGGGAAGGAAATCTGCCATCCTTACCTGGTCTGGCCTACATGTGACTCCAGACCCACAGCAATGCGGCTGACGCTGAACTGTCATTCTGGGCAATTAGGGATAGACAATAAATGCTTCCCTAGCCAGAGACGCCCTCATCCCGTGACTGAATAAAGGATAAAAAAAAGCATTATCGACCGAAATGAGACACCGAGCCACAAAGGGAGATATTGGAGTTCTAATGGAATTTTTGGGGAAAATTAAGGGTGAGGTAGATGGGGAGAGATGTTTAAGGTGTGAAATTCCTGAACTTGGGGTCAATCCATTTGAGGGTACGGTCAGCAATGGGAAAGTGATGATCAAGGGGCACACTGAGGGGTTGAAAGGCCATGGAAATATCATATAAAGACCCACAGTACAACTGTTTTACACATCTCAGAAAACATACAGCATTCAATAAAGAATCTCCAAGGGGCTTTGCAGGAAGATTTCAGGGGACCTTTTCTCACTAACTCCATGATTGATCTGTACCGAATGGTGTGAAGTGAATTGGCTGAAAGTTGTTTCTTTTATTTAAAAATCGAGCAGTTCATATCGAACCCGCCCGTGAAGAGAGGCAAAGGTGTTTGAACAGGTTTTTGGGAGGGAGGAACGGATGGCCCAGGAGCAGGATGTGGGTACGGAGACTCCGAGCAGCTCACTTTGAGAGAAGGCACACAGCGACAGCCTGCAATCTGGAGATGAAATCCTGCAAAGGTGCTTCTGCAGCTGAAGGGCTGAATCTGGCAGGAATGGAGTAGTCTTGGCGATGGAGCGTCTATCATAGAGTCTTTACAGTGTGGAAGCAGGCCCTTCGGGCCATCGAGTCCGCTCTGACCCTACGAAGAGCATCCCACCCAGGCCCAACTCCCTACCCTATCCCTGCAACCCCACAATTCCCCATGGCTAATCCACCCGGCCTACAAATCCCTGGACACTATGGGCAATTCAGCATGGCCAATCCCCCTAGCCTGCACATCTTTAGACTGTGGGAGGAAACCGGAGCACCTGGAGGAATCCCACACAGACACAGGGAGAATGTGCAAACTCCACACAGACAGTCGCCCAAGGGTGGAATCAAACCCAGGTCCCTGTGAGGCAGCAGTGTATGTTTTCTGAGCCTTGTATGTAGATGTTCCGATGGTCCTGGTAAGTAATTTACTCTTTTGAAGACACCAGTTCCCTTGGGGATTTCACTCTACTCAACTAATGGGCCATTTACTCTCTTGCTGACAGTCAGTGACGTTCAGAGCTGGTTTAAAAACCTAAATTCTCCCATGCTCGGTGTTTAAAAAGCTCTGTAGCTGATTTCCAATAGCAGGTTCCATGAAGCGAGAGACTGTTTTGTCCCCTGTTTAAAATCTGAAGACAAAGGATTGAAGATTTAAAAAGGTCCTGAATTCTAAATCCCAAAGCTGAGAGCACGCACTTTCCCCTTCACTTGATACTTCAGGCCCTTTTGTTCGGTTTCTCCTTTCCAGCCAATCTGTTCAAGTGATTCCTCCTGAATTGCCCTCAGGTGACCCATTCAGCTTTCTTCAGAATGAGCTGGGACACAATGAGAGGCTGAAGGAAAATGCGCTCCGCTCCGTCTGAAGCTCATTCGTGCGGAGAGAGCCTGCTCTTTAAATGTCTGCACCTCCCCCACCCTCCTCCTGCTCTCCATTCCCCATCCCCAAAACGGCACATTGTTCAACTTTTCATCATACAAGATAGCAAGAACTGCCCATGCTGGAAATAACAAGGTGTAGAGCTGGATGAACACAGCAGGCCAAGCAGCATCAGAGGAGCAGGAAGGCTAGAGACAGTAGGTGATAATGGGAACTGCAGATGCTGGAGAATCCAAGGTAACAAAGTGTGGAGCTGGATGAACACAGCAGGCCAAGCAGCATCTCAGGAGCACAAAAGCTGATGTTTCGGGCCTAGACCCTTCATCAGAGAGGGGGATGGGGTGAGGGTTCTGGAATAAATAGGGAGAGAGGGGGAGGCGGACCGAAGATGGAGAGAAAAGAAGATAGGTGGAGAGAGTATAGGTGGGGAGGTAGGGAGGGGATAGGTCAGTCCAGGGAAGACGGACAGGTCAAGGAGGTGGGATGAGGTTAGTAGGTAGGAGATGGAGGTGCGGCTTGGGGTGGGAGGAAGGGATGGGTGAGAGGAAGAACAGGTTAGGGAGGCAGAGACAGGTTAGACTGGTTTTGGGATGCAGTGGTGGAGGGGAAGAGCTGGGCTGGTTGTGTGGTGCAGTGGGGGGAGGGGACGAACTGGGCTGGTTTAGGGATGCAGTAGGGGAAGGGGAGATTTTGAAACTGGTGAAGTCCACATTGATACCATTGGGCTGCAGGGTTCCCAGGCGGAATATGAGTTGCTGTTCCTGCAACCTTCGGGTGGCATCATTGTGGCACTGCAGGAGGCCCATGATGGACATGTCATCTAAAGAATGGGAGGGGGAGTTAAAATGGTTTGCGACTGGGAGGTGCAGTTGTTTATTGCGGACTGAGCGGAGGTGTTCTGCAAAGCAGTCCCCAAGCCTCCGCTTGGTTTCCCCAATGTAGAGGAAGCCACACCGGGTACAATGGATGCAGTATACCACATTGGCAGATGTGCAGGTGAACCTCTGCTCAATATGGAAAGTCATCTTGGGGCCTGGGATAGGGGTGAGAGAGGAGGTGTGGGGGCAAGTGTAGCATTTCCTGCGGTTGCAGGGGAAGGTGCCGGGTGTGGTGGGGTTGGAGGGCAGTGTGGAGCGAACAAGGGAGTCACGGAGAGAGTGGTCTCTCCGGAAAGCAGACAAGGGTGGGGATGGAAAAATGTCTTGGGTGGTGGGGTCGGATTGTGGATGGCGGAAGTGTCGGAGGATGATGCGTTGTATCTGGAGGTTGGTGGGGTGGTGTGTGAGAACAAGGGGGATCCTCTTTGGGCGGTTGTGGCGGGGGAGGGGTGTGAGGGATGTGTTGCGGGAAATGCGGGAGACGCGGTCAAGGGTGTTCTCGACCACTGTGGGGGGGGAAAGTTGCAGTCGTTGAAGAACTTGGACATCCGGGATGTGCGGGAGTGGAATGTCTTATCGTGGGAGCAGATGCGGCGGAGGCGGAGGAATTGGGAAAAGGGGATGGAATTTTTGCAGGAGGGTGGGTGGGAGGATGTGTATTCTAGGTAGCTGTGGGAGTCGGTGGGCTTGAAATGGACATCAGTTACAAGCTGGTTGCCTGAGATGGAGATTGAGGTGTCCAGGAAGGTGAGATTTGTGCTGGAGATGGCCCAGGTGAACTGACGGTTGGGGTGGAAGGTGTTGGTGAAGTGGATGAACTGTTTGAGCTCCTCTGGGGAGCAAGAGGCGGCGCCGATACAGTCATCAATGTAACGGAGGAAGAGGTGGGGTTTGGGGCCTGTGTAGGTGCGGAAGAGGGACTGTTCCACGTAACCTACAAAGAAGCAGGCATAGCTGGGGCCCATGCGGGTGCCCATGGCCACCCCCTTAGTCTGTAGGAAGTGGGAGGAATCAAAAGAGAAGTTGTTGAGGGTGAGGACGAGTTTGGCTAGGCGGATGAGGGTGTCGGTGGAGGGGGCCTTGAGGCCATCTGCATGCGGAATACAGATGTATAGGGACTGGACATCCATGGTGAAAATGAGGTGTTGGGGGCTAGGGAATTGGAAGTTCTGGAGGAGGTGGAGGGCGTGGGTGGTGTCACGGACGTAGGTAGGGAGTTCCTGGACCAAAGGGGAGAAAATGGAGTCCAGATAGGTGGAGATGAGTTCGGTGGGGCAGGAACAGGCTGAGACGATGGGTCGACCAGGGCAGGCAGGTTTGTGGATTTTGGGAAGGAGATAGAAACGGGCCGTGCGGGGTTGGGGAACAATGAGGTTGGAGGCTGTGGGTGGGAGGTGCCCTGAGGTGATGAGGTCATGAACGGTGTTGGAGATAATGGTTTGGTGCTCGGGTGTGGGGTCATGATCGAGGGGGGCGGTAGGAGGTGGTGTCGGAGAGTTGGCGTCTGGCCTCGGCGATGTAGAGGTCAGTGCGCCATACTACCACTGCGCCACCCTTGTCTGCGGGTTTGATGGTGAGGTTGGGGTTGGAGCGGAGGGAGCGGAGGGCTGCCCGTTCTGCAGGGGAGAGGTTGGAGTGGGTGAGAGGGGTGGAGAGGTTGAGGCGGTTAATGTCTCGACGGCAGTTGGAGATGAAGAGGTCGAGGGAAGGTAGGAGGCCTGGGGGTGGTGTCCAGGAGGAGGACTTGGGTTGGAAGCGGGCGAAGCGGGAGACAGTAGGCCATTGGCTTCATACCTGACAGCTGCCTTGGGGATAGAGCCATACAGCAGCGAGCTCAAGCCACGATAAAGCCCCTTTACCCCATGGTCCTGCACCGTCTGTTTCACACAGTCACCTGCAGAAATAAAACAAATACAATCGATTCTATTTCAAAAGAACATGCCCATGTTCACCCTCATTTCAGACAGCAGGCCATTCATCCCCTCGAGCTAGTTCTGGCACCGTATGAGGATTGCAGCATTGGCATGGTGTGGTACCCTTCATCCCTCTGAGTCAGAGGGGCGTGTCCTTGCTTCAGTGATTTGAGACAATAATGCTGATGGACATTGTTGGTACTCGCGTTGTGAGAGTGATGTACAGTGAAGGTACATTCTTGCGGCTGGGATAAAAAGGCGAGAGGCGTTACTCTCAACAGCTCGCTCAGGTGGGTGTACTAGGTCCCATGGCATCACTGTTTCTTTAAAAATCAACGAGCAGATTGGTACTGAGATAACACACTGTGGAGCTGGATGAGCACATCAGGCCGAGCAGCATCTTAGGAGCAGGAAGGCTGGCGTTTCGGGCCTAGACCCTCCTTCAGAAATGGCCATTTCTGAAGAAGGGTCTAGGCCCGAAACGTCAGCTTTCCTGCTCCTAAGATGCTGCTCGGCCTGCTGTGTTCATCCAGCTCCACGCTATGTTATCTCTGACACCAGCATCAGCAGTTCTTCCTATCTCCAGTGAGCCAAATGGAGCATTTTTTAACAATTTTAATCATTCACAAAATATGGATGTGGGTATTTATTACCCATCCCTATTTGCGCAGAGGGGCAGTTGAGAGTCAATCCCACATTGCTGATGGTCTGGAGTCACATGTACGCCAGACCAGGTAAGGATGGCAGAGACAGTGGGAACTGCAGATGCTGGAGAATCCGAGATAACAAGGTGTCGAGCTGGATGAGCACATCAGGCCGTGCAGCATCTTAGAAGCAGGAAGGCTGACGTTTCAGGCCTAGACCCTTCAGGGATCAGCTTTCGTGCTCCTAAGATGCTGCTTGGCCAGCTCTACACCTTGTTATCTCGGATAAGGATGGCAGTTTCATTCCCTGAAGAGACATTAGTGAACCAGGTGGGTTTTTCCCCAACAGTCAACTACGATTTCATGGTCATTGTTAGACCCTTAAAATTGAGATTTTTATTTTAAATTTAATTCAAGTTCCACTATCAAAGATGGGATTCGAATCCAGGTCCCCAGACATTACCCGGTTCTCAGGATTAATAGTCTAGTAATAATAACACTGGACCACTGCCTCTCCCTGGACAAGTGATAAGGATAATGGATTTCCTTCCCTAAAGGATATTAGTAAACCAGACAGGCTTAATTCGCTATCAAGTGCCCAAGGTGGTAAAGGACGCTATTTAAATGCACCTTCTTTTGATTATTTATCGCCCATTCATGCCAGATGGATGCTGACATAGTCAGTGGCAATAAAGACCATGAGCGAATTAAAAACCATCCTTGTGTTTGTAAATGCAGAATCTGTGCAGACAGCTGTGATAAATGACCATGTAACCTGCCCTAAGGATGTGAGAGATTCTCGTTATCGTAGGGAGCTGGGCCATGGGATCTATCCCACCCACCTCAGCGGGCTGATTGGCCTCATTTGAAAGATGGCACCACTGACAGTGCAGCCCTCCCTCAGTACCACACCGCAGTACCAATCCCTCAAATTCAGGAGGGAGGGTTTGGAGAGGCATCTGTTCATCCATTTGTTACATTTTGTGACCAGGTCACCTTCCGGGGGGGGGGGGGGGGGGGGGGGGGGGGCAAGAGAAAGGTTGGGGGGGGGCGGCGTGAGAAAGGAGGGGGCGAGAAGGGGGAGTGATGGGGAGGGGGGGAAGCAAGGAGGTGGAGGAGGGGAGTGAGGGGGAGATGGGAGTGTTGGGAAGGAGGAGAGGAACAAGGTGGGGAAGCAAGTAGGGGGAGGTGAGGAGGAGGACGGGCAGCGAGGGGGAGGGGGTGGGGAGTGAGGAGGAGGGGAAAGGTGCGAGGGGGAGGGGGGGGAGTGAGGAGGTATTTACTGAAACAGATAGAAGAATTTCTTTGTCATATTCCACCCCCCTGCTGTGTCCTCTCTCTGACAGACCGGGTCTCATGAACTTCTTTGTATTAATGGATTGCCAGTGGCTGTTAACTCAAAGTTCAACATCGGATTATAACGGCTATTTGGCCACAGCAGCATCACCGACAAGCCCAATCTTGTCTGTGCACATCTCTTTTCCAAAAAAATATACTTTATTCATTTAGTTTATAAAAGGCCCGGAGACTGTTCAAACTGGGCGATAAATGATGTAAAACTCAATCTGTTTATATTGACAAGAGTGCTTACGCATCAATCCAACAGTTACTGGAACTTGCATAACTACAGGGGGAAGGGGGCTGTTCGGCCCATCACAGTGTCCCTGGCGTGGATTAAAAACCAGCAAACAACAGACAGGCCCTTAATTCAGCACAGAGTCCTTACCGATTCCCTTATACCTCGGAGGGTTCGCTTTCTCATCCAGTTGCAACTGAGTCTTCACATATTCAGTCGGGAAGGTGATGCAGATTTCAATGCCTCCCGCAATCCCACCTGCACAAAGGAAAAAATCACCACAACTATTAGGGAGGGGGAATGGCCCGCTCTGATAGTTAAAACATAAGACCCAATCTGCTATGAAGGGATTAGAGGTCCCCTCTTAATAATCAGCCCTGAAACACCCAGAGAAGCTCACCTTTCCCTTGGTAATGTGTAAAAGTTCAGAGAAAGAAAATCCCTGATCTCCACTTTGCAAGTAACAAGAAACAATTTATTTATTTAACCCAAGAATGGACAAATTAACAAAATTAGTAACAAACTTTAGACTACTAACTACTCCCTAATTGGTCTAAATTCTACTGGAATGCTGCTTAAATAATGAGAAGTCCCACGAATATCAACCCAATTAATAAGAAGCAATAAATTATAACTTAATCTCTCCAAGTCCGCGCACACTGTCTTCTGGAATACGTTGTCGTCTCTGGCCTCTTTATGTATGCCTTTCTCTTGTGAGGACTTTGAGCTAAAATACTGTGGTACCTTTGATTAATTAGATGGGCTTTCTCAGAGCTGAATGGTGCTGACACTGGCAGGTGGCTGATGACTCTCTCTTTCAGATGGCAGTTAGCTCTCCCCGATATTCCAAATGCCCTCGTCTTACATACCCGTAATGACATAATCAAATCCTTATAATAGGATGGGAGGCAATGGCCTCGTGGGTATTATCGCTGGTCTGTTAATCCAGAGACCTGGGTTCGAATTCCCACCACGGCAGATGGTGGAATTTGAATCCAATTAAAACAAAAATCTGGGATTAAGAATCTAATGATGACCATGAATCCATTGTCGATTGTTGGAAAACCCCGACTGGGTCACTATATCCCTCAGGGAAGGAAACTGCTATCCTTACCTGGTCTGGCCTACATGTGACTCCAGGCCCACAACAATGTGGTTGACTCTGAACTGCCCTCTGGGCAATTAGGGACAGGCAATAAATGTTGCCTGGTCAGTGACATCCTGATCCCATGATTGAATTTAAAAAAAAACACAAGTTGTCAACACCAGATGACAGCCGGTGCTGGAGAATCTGAGGTAACAAGGTGGAGAGCTGGATGAACGCAGCAGGCCAAGCAGCATCAGAGGAGCAGGAAAGCTGACGTTTCAGGTCTAGACCCTTGTTCAGAAAATGAAGAAGAATTTCTGAAGAGAGGTCTAGGCCCGAAACGTCAGCTTTCCTGCTCCTCTGATGCTGCTTGGCCTGCTGCGTTCATCCAGCTCTCCACCTTGTTACCTCAGATTTAAATTCAGTTGGCTTTCTGTATCAATCAAGCGTGTTGTTTTGGGGGAAGAGAAATCCTCCGTGGCTGTTCTATATAAAATGTTTCCATTCGGGCACTCTGTGTATACCTGCATGTAAAAACTTCCAAGCACAGAGGACTAGCTCCTAAAGCGACCATCACACTCTGTCAGCACAATCATTTTCACCAACAAACCCAACTTTGCAGCATAAATTAATTCTAGATAATAACCAAGTGAAAATTACTGTGATCTCGTCACCTTTGGAAAAGTGCCAGTGATTTATATCCTTGGAATAGGCTTCACAAACTGGTCACCATTTCTCTCAGGGCAGTGCAAAATGAGTACACTTTATATAACATAGCGCCTCTCCCATCCCCGGGGCATTAATATTCATCTCTCCCATCCCCGGGACGGTAATATATCACCTTTCCCATCCCCGGGGCATTAATATATCACCTCTCCCTTCCCCAGGGCATTAATATATCACCCCTCCCATCCCCAGGACAGTAATATTCACCTCTCCCATCCCCGGGGCATTAATATATCACCTCTCCCATCCCCGGGACGGTAATATATCACCTCTCCCATCCCCGGGGCATTAGTATATCACCTCTCCCATCCCCGGGATGGTAACACATCACCTCTCCCATCCCCGGGACGTTACTATCTCGCCTCTCCCATCCCCGGGACGTTACTATCTCGCCTCTCCCATCCCCGGGACGTTACTATCTCGCCTCTCCCATCCCCGGGACGTTACTATCTCGCCTCTCCCATCCCCGGGATGTTACTATCTCGCCTCTCCCATCCCCGGGATGTTACTATCTCGCCTCTCCCATCCCCGGGACGTTACTATCTCGCCTCTCCCATCCCCAGGACGTTACTATCTCACCTCTCCCATCCCCGGGATGTTACTATCTCGCCTCTCCCATCCCCGGGATGTTACTATCTCACCTCTCCCATCCCCGGGACAGTAATATATCGCCTCTCCCATCCCCGGGGCGTTAATATATCACCTCTCCCATCCCCAGGACATTAATATAGTGCTGTTCCCAACCTCAGGAAAGCACAACATCACTTTACAGCCAATGCAGCCCCTTTGAAATGTGGCTGCTTTTGTTACAGATGTGAAATGCTATCAATTTGCTCACACGGATGAGGTACCAGCCTCATAGCGGCAGTTCTCACGTGTCGTGGTGCATAATGGCCTGGTGCGGCAACTGCTCTGCCCAAAACCGCAAGAAACTACAGGAAGTTGTGAGAGTCATAACGGGAAGTTGTGTGCACAGCCCAGACCGTCACAGAAGCGAACTTTCTGCCCATAGTCTCCATTTACAGTTCTCATTGCTGCAGAAAGATGGCCAACACCAGCAAAGGTCCCTCCCAACCTCCTGCATCAGGCAGAAGATACAGAAGCTTGAACAGATGCACCAACCTGTTCTAGAGCAGCTTCTTCCCTGCTGTTATTAGACTGCTGAATGGACTCTCTAACTTGAAAAAATGTTGATCTTGTGACGTTAATCGTGCATTGCGCACCTCCTGTGCAGTGTAGCCTTGTAATGCCTTGCTCTGTCTAAGCACCTCATGATCTGGAAGAACACAGCAGGCCAGGCAGCATCAGAGGGAACACAGTGTGGGGCTGGAGGAACACAGCAGGCCAGGCAGCATCAGAGGGAACACAGTGTGGAGCTGGAGGAACACAGCAGGCCAGGCAGCATCAGAGGGAACACAGTGTGGAGCTGGAGGAACACAGCAGGCCAGGCAGCATCAGCGGGAACACAGCAGGCCAGGCAGCATCAGAGGGAACACAGTGTGGGGCTGGAGGAACACAGCAGGCCAGGCAGCATCAGCGGGAACACAGTGTGGAGCTGGAGGAACACAGCAGGCCAGGCAGCATCAGAGGGAACACAGTGTGGAGCTGGAGGAACACAGCAGGCCAGGCAGCATCAGCGGGAACACAGCAGGCCAGGCAGCATCAGAGGGAACACAGTGTGGGGCTGGAGGAACACAGCAGGCCAGGCAGCATCAGAGGGAACACAGTGTGGAGCTGGAGGAACACAGCAGGCCAGGCAGCATCAGCGGGAACACAGCAGGCCAGGCAGCATCAGAGGGAACACAGTGTGGGGCTGGAGGAACACAGCAGGCCAGGCAGCATCAGAGGGAACACAGTGTGGAGCTGGAGGAACACAGCAGGCCAGGCAGCATCAGCGGGAACACAGCAGGCCAGGCAGCATCAGAGGGAACACAGTGTGGGGCTGGAGGAACACAGCAGGCCAGGCAGCATCAGAGGAGCAGGTGAGTTGACGTTTTGGGTCCGGACCCTTCTTCAGAAATCAAAGGGTCCCAACCCAAAATGTCAGCATTCCTGGCCTGCTGTGTTCCTCCAGCTCCACACTGTGCTATCTCAGGCTCCAGCATCTGCAGTTCTCACTATCTCTATGATCTGTCCATGCTTGCTTACCATGATCTGTCTGCGCTGCTCACAAACAAAGCTTTTCACTGTACTTTGGTACATGTGACTACAATAAATCAAATACATTTTTTTTGAATCACACACAGGATGTGAGCAATGCTGGTGAGTCCAGCATTTATTATTTACAGATGATAAACATTTAATACCCAGACGGCAAATAAGAGGGTTGGATTATGAGGACAGACTGAGCAGACTGGGATTATACTCATTCGAATTCAGAAGAATGAGGGGAGATCTTATAGAAACATATAAGATTATGAAGGGAATAGATAAGATGGAGGCAGGGAGGTTGTTTCCACTAGCAGGTGAAACTAGGACTAGAGAGCATCGCCTCAAAATAAAGGGAAGCAGATGTAGGACTGTGGTCAAGAGGAACTTCTTCACCCAAAGGGTCGTGAGTCTGTGAGATTCGCTGTCCAGTGAAGCGGTTGAAGCTACCTCGCTGAATGTGTTTAAGGCAAGGATAGATAAAGTTTTGAACAGTAAAGGAATTAAGGGTTATGGTGAGTGAGCGGTAAGTGGAGCTGAGTCTCAAAAAGATCAGCCACGATCTTATTAAATAGCGAGGCAGGCTCAAGGGGCCGTTGGCCTACTCCTGCTCCCAGTTCTTATGTTCTTAGTACCACAAGCAACACAGTAGGAAGATCATAAGGTGCTTAAAAATATTGTGTTTTTGTTGCAAAATTCTGTTAGTCTTCAAAATACTGCAGGGAGTAAGGTGGGCCATTAGATGCATGTTACTAACTCCCAGAAATACATCCAATCAGAATTAGCAACTCTAACGTGGAAAGAGTTGCATTTGTATAGCAACCTTCATGACCCAAGGACATCTCAAAGCAGTTCAAAGACCATGAAGTGCTATTCGAGGTACAGTCACACTTGTGACGTAGAGGGAAGATGATGGCCTAGTGGTATTATCGCTGGACTGTTAATCCAGAAATTCAAGTAATGTTCCGGGAACCTGGGTTCGAATCCAACCATTGAAGATGGCGGAAACTGAATTCAGTTTAAAAGAAACTGGAATTAAGGGTCTAACAATGACCATGAATCCATTATCGATTGCCATCCTTACCTGGTCTGGCCTACATGTGACTCCAGACCCACAGCAATGTGGTTGACTCTTTAGTGCCCAGAGGGCAGTTAATGTTGCCTGGCCAGAGACATCCTCATCCCGTGAATGAATAAAGATAAAACAAGTGCAGCAGCCAATTTGTACACAGCAAGCTCCCACAAACAGCAATGCAATCATGGCTAGTTCTGGTGATTTCATTTTGTTTCTGGAGGGATAAAGATTCGAAAACACAGGGAGAGCGCCTTGCCTTTCTTTAAGGGCCATCTCAGAGCGTGGGAGGGGGAGTCTTAGATTAACATTGCATCTGAAAGGTCATCATTTCCGACAGGGTCAGCAAACTCCGACAGGGGTGATACCCCCAACCCCTCCCTCAACAGGGGCGGAACACTGCCCCCCTCCGCTGGGACCGCCTAGAATTTCCCCTGAAGGCCTGGGGAGAGTCTTGAGCTCAGAAGAATATAAGAAACCGAGCCCCATATCTTACCGTCTCCTTCCATTATACGACGAGACCCAAATACCCAAGGGTCTGCAATAAACCACTCTATAGCCCCATCCCAGTCTCACAGGATAGCAGGGATAACAGAGTGAACAATTTCACAATCAATAACAGCTCGACAGGTTCAAATCGAAATTGAGCAACACAGGGACTTTGGAGTTACAAATGCCGCAGAAACTTCTTTCTCAAATCGTTGCTGCCCACACCCCAGGGAAATTATTTTAATTTTGAGCTCGCTAAATCAGCAGCAGTTACTCAAAGAAAAACTTTCATTCATATAGCACGTTCCAAGACGCTACATTTGTCAAAATACTCGGGCAACTCTTCACAGCACACACATTGCTCAGTGGGTGGAAAACAGGCACAGGGGAGTGCCGAATCAGGAGTTTAAAACTCAGAGAACATTAAACACATGTCCCAATGCAGGAAAATGCAAAATAAACAAGTTTCTTTGACGTTCTTGAATTTTATTCCTCCCTTAGCCAGTTCACAGACTCTCAAAGGCATGTGTATTGACAGACAATGTCATCCATCAACTGACTGACTGACACACAGACCAACACACACGCGCACGTACACACACAGACACAGGACAATAACAGCTATGCAAGTTAATTTATTCACCCTCCTTTCTGCTTTAAATAGACTGCACACCCACTGACAAGCTCAGAGACAGCAGGATCATCAAGATGCATGAGTCAGCACAAACCTATGGAAAGTTATTGGCTGCCAGGGATACACCTCTTAGACACTGGCCAATAAACACACAGGGCTCCCTACCACATTGTAATGACTGTGACTGTTTGCCTGGTGACAAACACTGGGGTGATCTATTAGAAATGTTTGTTAATCAGTCACCCCGTGCTGTGTAACCGACAGCAGAGCTCATCAGGTTGAATGTGTAATCCATTCTAGTGCTGTCTGTCAATTTCAGGTTAGTTTTCTAATCCATCATTCATTACACAGGAGTTACTCTGTTCAGAAATTATATCCAATAGGAGCACTGCACTATCCCTCTCACCTGATCTATAATAAAGACAAGGCTAACACGGATCTGTGACCTTTCAATACACCTACCCACACTGGGATAGTAACAGTGACCAGGGGAATGGGTAACAGGCAGGAATCATACAGTCATGGAGGCTGGAACAATGACAATATTTAAAAGACATTCGGATGAGTGCATGGGTTTAGAAAGGTTTAGAAGGAATTTGGGTGAAATGTAGGCACATGGGGTCTGGCTCCGTTTCGGAAACCTGGTCAGCAGGGGCGAGTTGGACCAAAATGTCTGTTTCTGTGCTGAATGACCCTATCTCCCTCCAACTGGTGACCGTGCCATTTCAATCTCTTCTAGCCTAATTTCTTTGACGTTCCCACAATTTTCACTGTCTGGCCCGCTGCTGTGCTGCTTCCTAATGTTGATCTTTCTTCTCACTCCACCTTGGTCTCTGTGTCTCATTAATGCCATGCTGATGTTTCTCTCTCCTTGACATTGTCCAAGTTTAATCACAATGTGGAAAGGCCGATCTCTCAACTATTAAATAAACGCTTCAGTTCCTGCAATGCTTTCCTGTCACGTGGCACTTCTGTCAGTGACTCCACCCACATTCATTTCCATTTCCACATTGGCAGCTTCTCCCATCGCAACTCTCGGCACTGAGCCAACTTTCTCCACAGCTACATCCAGAACGCTCATACATTCACTCACGGGCCTAGTGATCTGACTGGTGGACTGTTAATGCAGAGACCCAGAGAATGTTCTGGGGACCC
Organism: Stegostoma tigrinum; assembly: GCF_030684315.1. Taxonomy (NCBI): domain Eukaryota; kingdom Metazoa; phylum Chordata; class Chondrichthyes; order Orectolobiformes; family Stegostomatidae; genus Stegostoma; species Stegostoma tigrinum. The sequence continues at coordinate 7,305,797 of NC_081379.1, read as the reverse complement.
AGTTTGAATCCCACCACAGATGTTGGTGAAATTTGAATTCAGTAATAATCTGGAATTAAGAGTCTAATGATGACCGTGATATCAATGCCGATTATCAGAAACACCCATCCCGTTCACTAATATCTTTTAGAGAAGGAAATCGGCTTGTCATTATCTGGTGTGGCCTACAAATGACTCTGGCCCACAGCAATGTGGTTGAGTCTTAACTACTGTTTAGGAATGGGCAATAAATGCAGCCTGGCCAGCGATGTCCTCATCCTGTGAATGAATAAAAAGATCTTCTTTCTTAGGTTCAAACTGGCTCCATGGTCTCCTGATCTTAATATCCCCGTTTCCCAATCCTTTTCTCTGGTTCTCCAGACACTCAGTCATACAGAGACTGACTGATCTCCTCGAAACTGAATTCAAAATAGTGTCAAAACTAAAGTAATTCTTGATGTGGGAGACAGAAGTCTCTCTTCGTCCCAAACCTGAGGAACCACCTATCCATCTGGTAGCTCTCAGGTGTGAGCATGATTCAGCTGAACTGTGACACCTACCATAGTCGACTTGCTGACCAACATAGCACCTGGTTTACAATTCCAAGAAGGTATGGGAACACTGACACGGGCATACCTTCCAACACAGGGCAACGACGTGACGTGTGGGAACCAAGGGATTTGGGAAGAATTAGCCACCAGATCTCAATGAGCTGGATTTTGTATCTGTGCAAACGATCTTGAATAAGCTAAAATCTCATCCCATTTGTGGGACTAGGCCACTACAAAGCATATTCAGACAGGTACAAATTAGTTTTGGGTGGAGAGAGACTGGAGGTGAGGGAAGATTCTGAGGGACATAGACAGGAAGGAGCTGTCCTCCTTAGTTGAAGGGTCACGGTCAGGGGAGTGGGATTATCACTGGATTACTAATCGAGGATGCTGGATCCAATCCCACCACAGCAGATAGTGGAATCTGAATCCAATAATTCTCTGGAATTAAGAGCCCAATGATAACCATTGTTGTGGAAAAGCTCCTTTCGGGAAGGAAACTGCCTTCCTTACTCGGTCTGGCCTACATGTGACTCCAGACCCACAGCAATGTGGTTGACTCTGCCCTCCGGGGCATTGGGAATGGGCAATAAATGCTGCTTCAGCAAGTGACGGCCATATCCGTGACTATTATTACGCCCGTTGTGGGGAATAATAATGCAGCGAACAACTTAGACAAAAAGGCCTCCTCTACCTAGAGGGTGACGGGGAGCCGGTATGCACTGTCTGGGAGGGTAGCTGAGGCAGGAAATCTTTCAACATTAAAACATATGTGGACGAGCGCTTGAAGAGTCATAACATTCAACCCTATAGGCCAAGTGCTAGCAAGTGGGACTGGTATAAATAGGCTGACACACACGTGATTGGCCAAATGGCCTTTTCTGTCCTATGCCCCAGATCAGCAGTTGATCTGCACAGTGCCCTACATCTCCTGTTCATAATATTTACTGACAGAGTTGGTGCCTGCAAAATGTTCCTGTAAACATGTTTATTCAGGCTCTTAACACAAACGGTGCACCTTGTACACACAACTGAACAACAAATTTCTTCAGTCAACACTCTGCAGGACTTTGTCAGTCTTGTATGTGTAGGTGTGGAGAGGTGAGGGTTATTGACAGCAGAAGGATTGAGGAAGTGGGGCCTACACTCAGTGGGAGTTTACTGGAGCACAAAGATTCTGAAGGGGCTCGACAGGGCGGCTACATCCTCTCATGGGGGTGTCCACAATTAGGAGAGACAGTTTCAGTTTAAAACCTTCTCTTTATTTAAGAAGGAGATGAAGATTTCTTCCCTCAGAAAGTCCTCTGTGTTTGGAATTCTCTGGCACAGACAGCAGTGGGAGACAGGTCACTGAGTATGTCAGAGGCTGAGAGAGTCAGATTAACCATGGGCCCCAGGGTTAGTGGGGTCAGACGCAAAATATGGTCAACCATACTCTGGATGGCTGGCAGAGCAGGTTTGAGGGGCTGAATGGCCTACTCCTGCTCCTGCTTCTTGTGGATATTTCTTTTGATGGGTTCAGAGAACAGAGGCCGGTTAATTAGATAACAGAACAGGTTAATCTCTGAACCAACCTGGTCAGAGCAGATACGACACACCTCTGGTTGGAGGCAGGACTTGAACCCAGGTCTCCTGGCTCAGAGGTAGGGGCATTACCACAGCACCAGAAGGGCCCTCGATTTCCTATATTCTCATCACTGGCTAAATGACGTGATTTCGGTGTCAGCCTTTGCCAACGTATCAGGTTATTTCACGAGCAGTGACAGTGACATTCAGTTGGTGTGATATATGGATGAAAACTGTTTTAATTATATATATTACACCCGTCACAGTTACTGGTTTAAGATGTACAATGGTGAATATATGGAAACAAGGACAAACAGAGGAGCTCCATCAGCTAATTGCAGTCACTCTCATCAAGGGGACCTTTGTTGAGCAAGGCATTGGTATTCACAAGCTGTCGCCAAGTTGGAAGCGGCTGTACACAGTGCCCTCGCTCTCCTGTATCTGTCCAACCAGTTAGGTCAGGGATTGGGTCACAGAGTCCCAGGGCCAGGCCCTTTAATCGTATGGAGGCTCTATAATTGGTGGAATTGTGGGAACTTTAGCCTATTGTTACGCTACCCTGCCAACCTCAGTTCAGTCACAAACACCGTCGCCGCCCAAGTCAAAACCCTACCCTTCACACTTCAGCACAAAATGTTTCAGAGTAGTATCGAGGGGGTCCTGCACCGGAGGGCCAGCGCCGAGGGGGTCCTGCACCGTCGGAGGGCCAGCGCCGAGGGGGTCCTGCACCGGAGGGCCAGCGCCGAGGGGTTCCTGCGCCGTCGGAGGGCCAGCGCCGAGGGGGTCCTGCACCGTCGGAGGGCCAGCGCCGAGGGGGTCCTGCACCGTCGGAGGGCCAGCGCCGAGGGGGTCCTGCACCGTCGGAGGGCCAGCGCCGAGGGGGTCCTGCACCGTCGGAGGGCCAGCGCCGAGGGGGTCCTGCACCGTCGGAGGGCCAGCGCCGAGGGGGTCCTGCACCGTCGGAGGGCCAGCGCCGAGGGGGTCCTGCACCGTCGGAGGGCCAGCGCCGAGGGGGTCCTGCACCGTCGGAGGGCCAGCGCCGAGGGGGTCCTGCACCGTCGGAGGGCCAGCGCCGAGGGGGTCCTGCACTGTCGGAGGGCCAGCGATGAGAGATATTTAAACAAACAGCAGAGTGCTCTCTGGTGCTTTGGCCACTATTGCCGTCTTAGCAAATGTCATTCATAGAGCAGGTTATCTGGTTGTGATCATGATGTCTGTGGCAGCTTGCTGTGAATGGATTAGGAGCCATACTTCTTCCATTCCAACGATCCCCACTCTTCACCGGCTGTAATCTTTCGCATGTTCAGAGGATGGGAATTGTGCTAGATGAATGCGATCCTTCTTTGTGTCATCATTAGTCTCCTTCATGAGATTGGCAAGTCTGACTCAGGGGGCAATCCCCCAGTTATAAACGCCAGAAAGTTGCAATATGAGGTGATTGTGAAAAGAACTGTAAGGCCGTAAGATACAAGTAGGCCATTTGGCCCGCTGAAACTGCTCCACCATTTCGTCATGCCTGGTACGTTTCTCAACCCCATTCTTCTGCCTTCTCCCCATTACCCTTGATCCCCTTACTAATCAAGGATCTGTCTATCTTTGTCTCAAAGACACTCAAACAACGTGGCCTCCACAACATGGTGCGACAGTGAGTTTCACAGATTCAGCCACCCTCTGGCTGAAGAAATACCTCCTCAATTCAGCTCTTAAGCGTCGTCCCTTCACTCTGAGGCTATGCCCTCGGATCAATGTCTCCCCTACCACTCGAAACATCTTCTCCATATCCACTGTTTCTCGGCCTCTCAGTATTCTCACAAGTTTCATTCGGATAATCGCCTCATCCTTCGAAACTCTTGAGTACAGAGCTAGAGTCCTCAACCACTCCTCGTATGACAAGCCCTCCATCCCTGCGGCCATTCTTCCACAAACTCCTCTGCACCCTCTCTAAAGCCAGCACATCTTTCCTTAGAAAAAAAAACAGAAGTTGCTGGAAAAGCTCAGCAGGTCTGGCAGCTTCCGAGAATGGAAAAACAGAGCTAATGTTTCGGGTCCGGTGACCCTTCCTCAGAACTGATGGTGGCTGGGAAATCATTGGTTTACGCGCTCTGGGGTAGTCTATCTGGTCTGGGTGACTGATCCACTTGATCCAATCCACGGGACGTGTATCACCGGATATTTAGTTCTCAGCCCTGACTCCCATGCAGCCATGCCTGCGATTGCTACTGCATCGGACCTGCCAATTTCAATCTGTGCTGCAAGCTCATGTACCTCGTTTGATGTACTGCGTGCATTTAAGTACAGTCCTGTCTCCTTCTCATAGGTGTCCCCTTATCTGCTGTGCCTGAAGTTAGATTCCTGACCCTTTCCACACCGTCTGTCCTATTACAGCATAGGTTTAAAGGTCAAAGGGGAAAGATTTAAAAGGGACCAAAGGGTCAACTTTTTCACGCAGAGGGTGGTGCGTGTATGGAATGAGCTGCCAGAGGAAGTGGTGGGGGCTGGTAGCATTACAACATTTAAAAGGCTGGATCGGTACATGAATAGGGAGGGTTTAGAGGGGCACGGGCCTAACGCTGACAAATGGGACTAGGTTTATATAAGATACACAGTCAGCATGAACAAGCTGGATGGAAGGGTTCATTGCTGTGCTGTACAGCTCTATGACTTGCTCTGGAAACCTTATTACTCTCTGCTGAGCTCTCCTCTCCTTTAACTTTTTCCATAAATTTTCCAGGCAACTGAACCGACCCCTACACTGTTTCGTTTCAAGTCCTTCCCGCAACCCTGGGTATGGGATTCACTGGGACTCAGGTCCCAGTATGACACAGACAGAGCAGATGGGAACAGCGCACACAGAGAGAGAAAGGGGATTTTGTTTGTGCAAGAAATGATTGCCAGCACGCTGCCTGAAATGGCTGGACTCTGTTTCACAAAACCACAGAATTATTAGGATGCAGAAGCAGTCCATTCGGCCCATCGTGCCCGCACCAGCTCCAACCCCTAATGCCAATTTCCCACCTTTTCCCTATATTGCCGCACACCAAATAATATTTCAGTTTCAGTTTCAAACCATTCCAGGCTTGGAACCACATCACCGTCCTTTCAAATGTCAGAGTTAAAATCCTGTAACTTCCTTCCCAACAGCACTGCGGCTGACAATACACTCCTAGTGGAGGGGAGTCGAGGGTTAATTTCATAGAGCTCATCAGCTGAAGGGGAAGTTGTCAAATACCTGATAGGGTTGGCACAAGCATGATGGGATAAATGGCCTCTTTTGACCCTGTGTGATTCTGTGTATTTAAACAAGCTCGTAATCTCTTTGTGATGGCAATGACTTTGCAATATTATCGCTAGACTGCTGATTTAGAGACCCAGGTAATGCTCTGGAGTTCAGGCGGTAGAATTTAAATTCAAACAAAATGCAAAATTAGGAGTCTAATGGTGACCAGGAAAGCTGTTGCTGATCATTCGACAAACTAATGTCTTTTAGGGGAATGAATCTGCCATCTTCGGTTGGTTTGGCCTACATGTGACTCCAGACCCACAGCAATATGGCTGCCCGTTAAATGCCCTCTGGGTAAGAAGGAATGGACAATAAAAGTTGACCATGACCCCTCATCCCACGAATAAATTTTTTTTGTTCATTCACTGTATGCGGGCATCACTGACCAGGCAGCGTTTATTGCCCATCCCTAATTGCCCAGAGGACAATTCAGAGTCAACCACATTGCTGAGGGCCTGGAGTCACATGTGGGCCAGGACAGACCAGGTAAAGATGGCAGTTTCTTTGCATTAGTGAACCAGATGGGTTTTCCCAACAATCAACAATGGATTCGCGGTCATCATTAAGGCTCTTAATTCCAGATATTTTATTGAATTCAAATTCCACCATCTGCCCTGGCAGCATTTGAGCCCAGGTCCCCAGAAAGTAATCTGGGTCTCTGGATTAACAGTCCAATGATAATACTAACTAGGCCATCACCTCCCCATAATTTAAAAATAATCCCCTGTTCGGATGGCAACATTCTAACGTCTGAAGAAGTTAAAAAAAATTCAAACTATTTGAGAAGACAAATGGACAGAGAGAAGGTGCTGACAAGCACTGACTAACTGATAGGCAACGTGATCGCTGCTTGATTAGCACGTACTCTATGAGGCTGGCCTTCGTTTCCGAACTGTTGCGGGAGCGTGCTAACAAAAGTCTGCTTCTGCAAGACCTGTCCTCGGGTGTTTTCCAGAGCCTGGCTGGTCAGTCGATTGAAACTCACTCAGCCAGCACCCTGGGCTGTCAGTCACAGGGAGAGACAGAGGTATCGGGGACTGCTGTTCAAACCCAGCACAGCACAGCGCAGTCCACAAGTCCCACACACGCACAAACCCAGCCTCAAGCTCTCTCTGCAACTTGCACAGAAGGGCTTGGAAAGGCTTGGCAAGGGCCCTTGTGGCACACTGGTAGTGTCCCTACCTCCGAGTTGGGAGGTTTGAGACCCACCTGCTCCTGAACAGGTGATTAGAAAATATCTGGAAGAGGCTTGAAGTGGCTACAACAATGCAAGAGGTGTTGGGACCCTACTCACTGGAATTTAGAATGAGGGGTGATCCCATTGAAACATATAGGATTCTTAAGGGGCTTGACAGGTCAATGCTGAGAGGATGTTTCCCCTCATGGGAGAGTCTAGGACCAGAAGGCACAGTCTCAGAATAAACAGGCACCAATTTAAGACTGAGATGAGGAGGAATTTCTTCTCTCAGAGGGCTGGATCTCTTTTCCACAGAGAGCTGTGGGGGGGCAGAGTCTGTGTCTAAATTTAAGACTGAGATAAGTAGAATCTCGATCAGGGGAAGGTCAAGAAGGTAGACTTGAGGAATGTCAGATCAGGCATGTTTAATGGTGGGGCAAGCTCAAGGTACTGAATGGCCCATGAAATACGAACAGAATAGGTGTTATTAAGGAAGGGACCATTGTATGGTTGATAAATTTGCCGATGACATGAAGGTAGGCAGGAAAGTATGTTGTCAAGAAGGAGTAGAGTCTGCAGTGGGATATTGGAGGAAGTGGTAGCATAGTGCCAATGTCCAGCATTCCCTCTGATCTTCTAAAGGCTCAATCGGACGCCAGTGCCATAATTAGCATGCCAATGCCAATCACCACACATGGAACATCAGAATGGTGGTACACAGCTTAGAGAGAACATTGACATTATCACTGGACTGGTAATCCTGAAAACCAGTCTAAAACTGCAGGGGCACAGGTTCAAATCCCACCATGGCTGATGGCCAAATGTGAAAATTAGAATTAATAGAAAGCCAGCCCAATGATGAGCAGTGTTCATCATTCTCCTTCTTGGCCCTTTGGAATTTAGAAGGATGAGGGGTTAAAACTGTGAGGGGGCTTGATAGGGTGGATGGCCAAAGGTGATCTGTCTGAATGGGGAGACAGAAATCAGAGAATAAAGCTTGAAGAATAGACACATCCCTTTCAAAGCAAAGGGGGGTGATTTTATCCTTCAGATGGTAGCTCGTGTTGTTTAAAGGAAAGGTTGTGAAGGGGTTAATGTTCATGCTACATTGGCTCTATAGTGTCTCTGCAGTGGTTTCCCAAGGTCTTCACAATGATGTCTAACTAAATGTAGTTGTACTTATTGCTATCACGCATAAACCTTGTTGTCTAAAAACAGGGCATTTTCTGCAGATGGTCCACCGTGATGCGTCTTCACTCCTAATCACTAGATAGTCCCAAGACAAAGCAAAGCCAATTCTCTCAAGCAACCCTTACCAACAGGCTGGTAGAGGTGGCAAATACCACAAAAGGTACCAGGGCAAATACCACGACTGTTGCCCTCCCCCCGGCCTGCTCACCAAAAGCAGTGGAGGCCAAGTCACTGAATTTATTCAAAGAAAGATTCTTTTTCCAGAGACAAGCGAATCAAGGGTCATGGGAGGACAGAAACGAAAGTGGAGCGGAGGCCAAAATCAGATCAGTGACGGTCTCAATGAATGGGAGAAAGCAGGCACAACAGGCAGAAAGATTTAGCAGCAGGTGCTGGCCAATGTTCCCGAACGACAATCAGCTATTGTTTAGTGTGGGAGGTGAGAGGTGGTTCCTGAATGAAAGTGCGCTCTTACACAATATTAACTTCACATAGGCAAAGTCTACTTTGTTAATGTGTAACCCACAATAATGTAGTTCATTGCATATTAGCAAGGAGTTCCAGGTTACACTCAAAAGGGCAGGCACTGTTGCTAGGAGGACCACCTTATCGAGGTCTTCCTCCTTTGAGGATGATCTTAAGATACTGGGTGGTGCTTATGGGACTCAAAATTAACCATTTCAGCCCACATACATTAGCCCAACAGGTCACCACAGCACCTTGTGACAACAATTCTATTGTTGTCTCTCTCTCTGTATATCTTGCTCTGTGTCAAATACTTCTACAATTTCATACAATCCCTACAGTGTGGAAGCAGGCCATTCGGCCCATCAAGTCCACGTCAACCCTCTGAAAAGCATCCTACCCAGACCCCGACCTATCCCTGCAATTCCCATGGCTAATCCTCCGAGCCTGCATATCCCTGTACACTATGGGAAATTTCGCATGGCCAATCCACCCAGCCTGCACATCTTTGGACCGTGGGAGGAAACAGAGCACCCGGAGGAAAGCCCAGATAGGCACAGGGAGAATGTGCAAACCCCACACAGCCACCCAAGGGTAGAATCGAACCCGGGTCCCTGGCACTGGGAAGCAACAACGCTAACCACCGTGCTGTTCCTAACTTGGCCTTAAAAAGATTATATGAAGGGTCTCGGTCTTAACTATTCTTTCTCATTCTCCAAGGATCTACTGTGTAAAGAAACTGGACCTAATTAACCTCTCTCCTGGAGAGGCACTGCACTCACACATTGTCCATTGACCAGAAGGCATCAAGATAATAGAAAGCAAAGTGTAACACCAACATTTCCAGGACCTCTCCTCATATTGCATGCTATACTTAGGGAAAATATTCGACACGGTCAAAAGTGACCAGGCAGCAAATGTGATTGAGTCAGGAATGGTGGGCTCGGTGTAGAATCAGTAATCTGTGTGCTGGGGTATACCGTCACCCGTTGACTGTGTTTCACACCATGCAGCATTATCATGGGGGTGAACATTCTATGCAATGAAACCAAAATGCAAATATAGCAAACAAACTGTGATACAAATCTAAACACTTCACCCAGACCTATCTGTCTATGTCTCTCTCTCACACACAAACACATCTGAACTTTCTTTATTCAGGGAATGAGGGTGTCACTAGCCAGGTCAGCATTTATTGTCCATCCCTAATTGCCCAGAGGGCAGTTAAGAGTCAACCATATCGCTGTGGGCCTGGAGTCACGTGTAGGCCAGACCAGGTAAGGAATGCAGGTTTCCTTCACTATACAAAACCTCACAGTTCAATGCAACTGAGATATAAACACAGCCTAATAGTACAGATATTTATAACCATAGAAGCGTAAAGATTCTTCAGGCCATTATTCCATCATCCTCATAGAACATCAGAGAGGGAGTAATCCAGGATATGTAGCACTCTCACCTCTGCATCTTGAGGCTCTGGGTCAAGTCCCACTCGACAGCTTGAGATTGACATTCCAGTACAGTACGTGGGCAGTGCCACACTGTCAGAGGTGCCACTGTTTGGACGAGATATGAAACTAGGAACCAAGCTGCCTGTCGCAAAATGACTGCGTGGACAGTTAGCACCTGCTCTTGGAACAGGCATACACCAGTGAAAGTTGTCACAGTCCCAGAGGACTACAGACTGCTCTCTCACTGGAGACAGAGAATGAGCGAGAGCGAGGGCGCGAAACAGAGAGCAAACGACAGAGCAAGAGCGACAGAGCGAGACAGAGCAAGAGAGAGGCAACTGGTGGCAAGTTTCACTCGAGGGTGATCGGAGGGAGATTGAAAGAATGGAGACTTCATGGTGAGGCCAGCTGATATGGGAATTGAACCCGTGCTCTTGGTGTCACTTTGCATCTCAAACCAGGCATCCAGCCAACTCAACTGACCAACCTTTGAAAGAACGTGCAAATTAGGAGTTGGCCACTCAGCCCCGCACATCTGCTTCCCCATTCATTAAGATCACGGCTAATATGATTCCTGCATCTTCCCTCTACCGCTCATGATTAACTCTGCGAATTGAAGTAATGGAGGAATGCATGCTCATTGTGTTAAACTTTGCAATTCTTACCCCAGAGGGCTGTGCAGTCTGGTGAGGTAACGGCCTAGTGGCATTATCGTTGGACTGTTAATCCAGAAACCCAGATAAGGTTCTGGGGTTCTGGGTTCAAATCCTGCCATGGTAGATGAATTTAATAAATATCTGGAATTAAGAATCTATTATTGATCGTTGACTGTTGGAAAAACCCATTTGCTTCACTAATGTTCTTTAGGGAAGGAAACTGCCATCCTTATCTGGTCGGGCCTACGTGACTCCCGACCCACAGTAATGTGATTGGCTCTGAACTGCCTTCTGGGCAATTAGGGATGGGCAATAAATGCTGCCTGGTCAGCGACACCCTTATTGTGTGAAGGAATAAAGAAAATACTCATGGAGTATGATTAGATTAGATTAGGTTCCCTACAGTGTGGAAACAGGCCCTTTGGCCCAACAAATCCACACTGCCCCTTGGAGCATCCCAACCAGACTCATCCCCCGATAACCCACACACCCCTGAACACTACGAGCAATTTAGCATGGCCGATCCACCCAACCTGCACATCTTTGGACTGTGGGAGGAAGCCAGAGCACCTGGAGGAAACCCATGCAGAAACAGGGAGAATGTGCGAACTCCACACAGACAGTCGCCTGAGGCTGGAATCAAACCCGGGTCCCTGGCACCGTGAGGCTGCAGTGCTAACCACTGAGCCACCATGCCGGCCATGTTTAAGTAGAAATTGACAGGTTTCTGCAGATTAGAAACAGGAAGCAATATCAACATGGCATTGTTCCTATAAATGTACATAGCAGGCTGGATGGGCTGAATGGTCTCCTTCTGCTCCTGCTTCCTACATTGCAGTGCCAAGCCAAGCCTTCAAACAAAACGAATATCAACGAGCGTCTGCTGATGAACCCGGGGAACTCTCTCCAGTCTCGACCAAGTCTCAATGCTCACACCATTGAGCAATGATTTGCTTGTTCAACGCAAGTCAACACTCCTCTCTTGAGCAATCCCACCTTTTTTTTGGTGGGGGGGTGAGGAGCTCGTCAGTACGCTCGACACGAGTTCACAGCCTCGATCCCCAGACGTGAAGAAACGACAGCCGTCCTTGAGTGAAGGTCACATTTTCCTGCAACGTTCGCAGCTGGCATGAGGTAAAACGAACTGTCCAGACCGGTGCGTCAGAATCTCAGCAGTTAATAGCTCTCCTGCATTCACACTCAGAGGGGCTGCCACCTCGCCTCATTTATCAGACAAGACCATAAGGCATGGGAGCCTCAGGTCATTCAAGAGGCCTTACCACTGGTGGAACAGAGTGTGGGGCTGGTGAGGGGGCTGCCTGGGTGGGAAATGTAGCACTCCCCTGCGGCCATTCTCACACCTCCGCACTTACTGCACACACCTTGTTGCCCCCTTGAGAAGGTGGTGGTGAGCTGCCTTCTTGAACCGTTGCAGTCCATGTGCTGTAGGTTGACCCACAGTGCCATCAGGGAGGGAATGCCAGGATTTTGTGCTTATAATTTGGGATGAGGCGAAAGAGAAAGGAGAGAAAAAAAACAGCCAGGCCCCTGGGAACCAGTGTCCAGTGAGAGCCCCTATAACAAGGGGAGGAAACTGGAGCGGTGGAAATTAGCCTGCATTTATATAGCGCCATTCACAACCACATTACAGCCAATGGCACACCTTCTGAAGCACAGTCAGTGCAAGAAACGCAGCTGCAAAGTTGTACACAGCAAGATCCCACAACAAGGAATGCTGAGGAAATCCGTCGCACTTTTTGGTTTTGCAATTTTGGACGACTCTCCGGTTCTTCAATGATCCCACGGGATCTTCCACGTCTACCCGAGACAGCAGCTCTCTCGTCTAAAGGTCCCTCTCTCCGGCAGTGTGGTGCTCTCTCAATGTGCATGTGTCTGCCTTCAAGATCAGCACCTGGAGTGGGACTTGAACCCACAAGCTGCCAATTCAGAGGCAAGGTTACCGACCCTGTGAGCCACAGCAGGGCGAAGCAGGCAATTAAAAGCCGACGCTGTGTGCACTACCTACAAGATGCGCTTCCTAAAATTCAAAGATCCTGAGGCAGCACATTGCAAGCGACTTACCACCCTGACTTGGAAATCTATCGCGACTCTTCCACTGTCCCTGGGTCAAAATCCTGGAATTCCCTCCCTAAGGGACATTGTGGGTCAACTGACAGCACCTGGACTGCAGAGGTTCAAGAATGCAGCTCACCCCCACCTTCTCAAGGGGCAGGCAATAAATGCTGGGCTCAGCCAGTGATGCTCCTTGATTGACTTGCAATGTCAGGGAAGTCCAAGCGAAAGATCCAACAATCAACGCTCGACTCTATTTCCCATTTCGGTATTGTGACAGGACACCGAGTCTGCGCAACACAAAAGGAGGCCAATCAGTCCATCAAGTCCATGCCGTCTCACTCTACAATCAATCAACCAACATTCAGCAACTTTTGAGTGCTTTCGGCATTCAACTCGATCTCGGCTGCTTCACACTTGCATCTTACTCGCCTTACGATCGCGGAATGAAGCAGCCAAGGAGGAGGCCATTCAGCCCACGGTGACTGTGCTGGTATTTTGAAAGAGCCGAGTGAGTCATCCCACTGCTTCACCTCTCCCATGATTTTTTAGGCCTTATAGTGTTTCCCCCTCAATCCCTCTTGTAAAATGTCTGTCCTACGTGCTTCCGCTGCTCTTTCAGCCATCACATTCCAGGCCAAAACAGCTCACTGCATTAAATATTCTCCAACATATGCCTCTGGTTCTTCTGCAAATTGGATGGAACCTCCCTCCCCCCACAGTTGCTGACACTGCTGCTGTATCCCGAAAACCTTGATGCGCGTATCAAAATAAAAATCCATCGAACTTTTGAAGAGTTCAATTAAGTTGACCGCTTTTTGTGTGTTTGGAGGAGGCGATGGTGGGGAGAAGGGTATTGTTATAACAACTCTAAGAGGCAATTTAATTTGAACATGGGTCACATTATTGTCAGCTCCCTGAATCACTGAAAACAATCAGCTTCCCTGGAACATTTTATTGTCTTCTCAGCTCTCAGAGGAGGAATTTATAGAGCACGGAAAAAAAAAACTTGATTTGTCTCTCTGACACTTGCTGTTTGTCCATTGACAAGAGATGGAGTGCAAAGAGGTTTCAGTTCATTGAAGGCAGAGACAGAGAGCCTGTGTGTAGCTGCATAGATGACTGACAGGCAGACAAGCAAGGCTGGCTTATATCTACACGCACACTGCATCCAGACGGGAGCTGAATAAATTGGCTCATCCCTGTACAAGATACAAAATTTATTTTTGCAAAGCTGAGGTCTGAAACATCGCTCGGCTGGCTGGATTTAAAGCGAGGCTGTGACATTTTATAAGGGGGATGGCGGGGGGGGTGTGGACACTATAACGCCTAAAATATCATGGGACAGGTAAAGCAATGGGATGGCTCCCTTGGCTCTTTCAAAATACCAGCACAGTCACCTCTTTCAGATTGGCTGGTTGCTTGTTTTAAAAAGGGCAGACTGGGGACACAGCCCGTTTGGTCAGAAATCTAAAACGGGCGCTCATTTATCCAATCATGATTGCGGTTATAACCAGTTCACCCAGGGGCTGGAGAGTGTGGCTCAGGCAAACTCCAGAGACTCTGCTGGTAAACACATGAGACCGAAAGGAACTGACAGCGATCTGGGTGTACTTCAATAAAGTGCTCTGATGGGAAGCTCGAGTAGAACAGAATAACGAAGGTGGGGGAACCATTTGGCCTGTCAAGTAGATGCCAACTCTCTGGACAGCGATGCCGTCAGCCCCAATCTCTTTCCCTTAAATCCCCATTGCTCTGTAACGATCATCCCCCTAAAGTCCAAGATCCTCTTGGTATCAGTGACAGTCCCCAGTTCCACCCCCCCACCACAGGCCACGAGATCTCGGTCGCTGCCGTTCACTCGAGCAGACTTTCTGCCTCATTCTCCCTCTACCAAAACCTTAAATCTTTTCCTCCTTTGGTAGCTGCACCATCAGCTACAGAGAACAGCCCACTGATGACAAGGAGAAGATGGATAATGTGACCGTTTGGACCCGCTCCAGCAAATGGCTCGGTTGTGTTTAAGAAGATAATTGGATGCACGAGACAGAGAGAGAGAAAGGAATGGAAAGCAAACGTGATGGGGGAAGTGAGGGAGGAAGGGAGCTCTAGAGGCATATAAACGATGTACTGGACTTGCTCTGTGCGGGCTGGTCTGATTCTGTGACCATGTCATTCTAATTTCCACCCTGAACAACAAATGCCTTTACGGCGCTTAGTGCCCACCAGCCAGGCTGGAGACTCAGTTGCCTCTGCAGGTTATAATTCTGGCCCATCACAGCACTATAAATCTGATCAATTCATTCCATAGAATCCCTACAGCGTGGAAACAGGCCCTTCAGCCCAACAAGTCCACACCGACCCTCAGAGCATCCCACCCAGACCCATCCCCCTATAACCCACACACCCCTGAACACTATGGGCAATTTAGCATGGCCAATCCACCTAGCCTGCACATCTTTGGACTTTGGGAGGAAACCGGAGCACCCGGCGGAAACACACAAGAGACGGGAAGAATGTGCAAACTCCACACAGACAGTCGCCCGAGGCTGGAATCGAACGCGGGTCCCTGGTGCTGTGAGGCAGCAGTGTTAACCACTGAGCTACTGTGCATTCCCTCTCAACCATGACACAAAGCTGGGTGGGAAGGTAAGCTGCGAGGACAACGTAGAGATGCTTCAGTCAGATTTGGACAGGCTGAGGGAGTGGGTAAATGCAAGGCAGATACAGGTCAGAGGTTAAGAACAAAGAAAAAAGAACAAAGAAAATTACAGTACAGGAACACTCCCTTCGGCCCTCCAAGCCTGCGCCAATCGAGATCCTCTCATCTATTTTCTAAGGGTCTGTATCCCTTTGTTCCCCGCCCATCCATGTACCTGTCCAAATATATCTTAAAGGATGCTAACGTGTCTGCGTCTACCACCTCCGCTGGCAACACGTTCCAGGCACCCACCACCCTCTGTGTAAAGAACTTTCCTCCTCTCACTTTGAACTCATGACCCCTAGTAATTGAGTCCCCCGCTCTGGGAAAAAGCTTCTTGCTATCCACCCTGTCTATACCCCTCATGATTTTGTAGGCCTCAATCAGGTCCCCCCTCAATCTCCGTCGTTCTAATGAAAATAATCCTAATCTATTCAACCTCTCTTCACAGCTAGCACCCTCCATACCAGGCAACATCCTGGTGAACCTCCTCTGCACCCTCTCCAAAGCATCCACATCCTTTTGGTAAACTAAGTTCCCTTCTGCCTACTCAGGTGGGTGTTTGAAGATCCCATGACCCTATGTTGAAGAGGCAAATACCAACTTCCTAACTGCTTTTGTCCAATGTTTATCCCACAATCATCGTCCCTATAAAAAAAAATTAAAACTGATGATCTGGCCATGACTGTCTTGTGGGATCTTGCTGTGCACTGCATTTCCTGCCTGCCACCGCTACATTTTAGATGTGCTGTGTAATGCTTTGGTTGTGGTCTTAAGCTTCCAAAAGGCGCTATCATCAGACACCAGCATGAATCCGATGGGCCAAATGGCCTGTTTCAGCGCTGCAGGAGATACATAACCTTAAATGCTGGGGTTTTTTTTTGCTGATTACTAGGCCCAGCCCAAATGTGACCCACCCGCATACTTGTGACTTGAGTCAAGTCACTTCCAGGGAGTAAGGGATAAGCAACAAACTTCATGTTTTCAATGCTTGAAGAAAAAGATTGAATTACGAAAATTGGAGGAGGAGGATCAGGAGGGGAACAAAAGTATTTTAATATCAGCTTGAGCCAAGGTTAAGGCAGGTTAATAAAACGTGAAATGCCTGGAGAATTTTTCCACAATGGGCCTTTTGCTAGCTCTCTGCAGAAAGGCTAAACTGTTTTGTGCGTCTGGCAATCCTGCTAGGCTATAAAAACTGTTTTCACAAACGGCTTTATCTGCGCAATCACCCAGTGATTCCCCCATGCACTCTGCCGAGAGCCAGGGAGCTGCCTTCTTTGCTTTTACTGATCTGCTATGGAGAGATTAGCAGGGAGCAAGCGAGGGTCAGAAACAGGCCACTTGGTCCGTGAGGCTCACTCTGGTGTCTGACGATAGCAACTTCCACCAGCGCAGAAAATGAGCATGAAAGTTTGCACGCTCCCTTCTCTAACTGACTCCAAGAAACATCTACCTTGTAACTACTAAACGTCGGTTCACATTCGAGTCACATTGAACACAAGCGCTTGACATCTCCCAGAATTCTGATGGGGACGCCTCTGCCACATCCCTGCACTAACTGGCCAATCACAGCACCTTTAAGAGTTGGGTTTAAAAAGGGGAACTGCCCTTGCAAGAAAGAGAACCATACAGTCCTCCAGCTCAGAGAAATGTACTAGGCCAGATGGAAATACTGGTGAATACGGGTCTGACTCCTCTTGTACCCTTCCAATCGGAGCTGCAATGCAACCGTAATGCCAGAAGACAGAGGAGCAGAAATAGGCTATTCAACCCATCAAGTCTCCTCCGACATTCAATGAAGAGCACAATCATTTCCAAGCGTTATCCAAACAGTCACTTCAGAAAATTTGAAAGGACATGAATTTTCTTCGTCGCAACCTGCTTACGACGTCAAGACAGACAGCTGTAGCTAAGAAAACTCATCATCCCTGTCAGGGGCTATGCAACTGCTCTTTTTAAGCACAGACAGTAGGAACTGCAGATGCTGGAGAATCTGAGATAACAAGGTGTGCAGCTGGATGACCACAGCAGGCCAAGCAGCAGAGGAGCAGGAAGGCTGATGTTTCGGGCCTAGACCCTTCTTCAGAAAATGCAGGAGGGGCTAGGCCCAAAACATCAGCCTTCCTGCTCCTCTGATGCTCTTCTTAAGCAGGTGGTGAACGCCTGTGAAAGGGAGTTTGAGGCAGCAATGCGGGACAACAGAGGACAAATAACATAGGCTTGTTAAAAATAAGATCAGCATGGTCCAATCGAAATTGCTGGGGCCACGTGAATTCAAGTGACTGATACCATTTTAATAGAAACCCGTTAGATACGCGGGAAACGATATAGGCTACGGGGCTGTAGGGTTTAGGATACTGGATTCATAATCCAGAAACCGGCACTAATCATTAACTAAATTTAAATTCCGGATTAAAGCGTCGCTGATTAGGAATGACTGATTTCTCTTAAAAATCCAACTTGCTCCTCAAGCTCCGTCAGATAAAGAAATCTGCAGTCCTTCCTATGGGAGAGGATTAACAAGAGTGGGGAAAGAACATTTAAATGTTGGCTGATGAAAAGACAGTGTCCGGAGAATGCTTCTACACTTGTGTGGTTCCTATTACAACTGAGATAGAGTACGGACTGCAGACGCTGGGAGGCCAGGCCCTACAGGTGTAAGGCTGGAAAAGCACAGCATCTGAGGAGTGGCTAAGTCGACGCTGTGGCCTGGAACCCTTTGTCAGGACCAGGTGTGGGGTGGGGAGCCCACAAGTACATAGAGGGAGGGGGTGGGGGTGGGGCTGGGTACAAGGGTAGGAGAGATGGTGATGGGTGGGTGCAGGAAGGGAGTTATTGTGAATGGTCTGTCGGGACGGTGGGGGAGGTAAAGAGGGCTAGACATGGAATAAGGTTGGGGGTGCAGGGATTTTGAAGCTGAAGTCATTTTTAACGCCATTGGGCTCCAAGCTTCCAAGGTGAAACATCAGGTTCTGAGGAAGGGTCACTGGACCCAAAACGTTAACTCTGTCTTTTTCTTCCCTTCACAGATGCTGCCAGACCTGCGAGCTTTTCCAGCAACTTTTGTTTTTGTTCCCGAAATATCAGGCATTGTTCCTCCAGCTTACATTTATCCTCACTCTGACAGTGGAGGAGGCCAAGGACGGACACGTTGTTAGGGCAGTGGGATGGGGAGTTAAAACGGGTGGCAACTGGAAGGTCGGTGCACGCAGAGCGCAGGTGCTCCGCAAACTGGTCCCCGAGTCTGCGTTTGGTCTCCCCGACACAAAGGAGACCACATCAGGAGCAATGGGTACGATAGATCAGGTTGGATGAAGTGCAGGTGAATCTCTGGAAGGATTGTTTGGGGCCGAGGGAGCAGGCGACAGTGGGGAGGTATGGGGGTAGGTGTAGCACTTCCTGCGGTTGCAGGGAACAGTACCGGGCATGGGGGGGGGGGGTGCGACTGGTGCTAACAAGGGAATCATAGAATGAACATTTATAATTATCTGCAAGCCAGCATTTCATGCCCATCCCTAATTACCCAGACAGCAGTTACGAGTCAATCATGTAGGCCAGACCAGGTAAGGATGGCAGATTTCCTTCTGTAAAGGACATTAGTGAACCAGATGGGTTTTTCCCAACAATCGACAATAGTCATCATTAGACTTTAATTTCAGACATTTTATTGAATTCAAATTCCACCAGATGCAGTGGTGGGATTTGAACCTGGGTCTCCAGAGTGTTATCTGGGTTTCTGGATTAATAGTCCAGTGATAACAGCAGTGGGCGATGACCTCACCCAGTCACTGCTGGCTCCTGAGTGTCTGAATTAAAGGTGTGACAACAAGTGTGGTCTAGGCCTGAAGCCTCAGCCTTTCCTGCTCCTCTGATGCTGCTTGGCCTGCTGTGTTCATCCAGCTCTACACCTTGTTATTTCCTTGGTACCTGACCTCCAGTTTGCCAATACTGAAGGTCCAAATGCCTCAGCGCAGTAAAAAGTACAACTTTCTCCCCAGCCAGTCTGAGACACCTGGCACAATAGGATGAGCGAGACCACAGGAAGTGGTCCCATGACACAGGATTATCTTTCTGTACTGATAATCTGCACAGCGTCAGTTTCCAAAATACCATCGCTCAACTGGAGTGGAAGAAACAAAGTTAGCCACGGCTGAGCTGCCTCAGAACTTGGTGCGCAGGTCCAGAGAGAAGCTCCAGACCCGCAGCTGCAAACGGTACATCTCAGGTCACCTTGCATCCACTAATGCAAACGTCCCTGCAGCATCAAATCCATTATCTGCTTGCTGGAGAGTCGGTCGCGGCCGTGCAAAATCTCTCAATGTCTGAGAGCTTGTTAATGTAATCAGAAAAACAGTCGACACTGAATCACTGATGCTATCACTCAGCATGAATCATGAGCCTGCATACATCTTACTGAAGAGTCAAGGAGACAAAGATCTTTGTCTCTACAGATCTTTTCACAAACATCTCTGAGAGTCACAGGGGTTTCTAATAGCACACAAAGCAGCTAGTCATGTCCACACAGGACATCATCCATCTCCTCTAATCCTATTTTCCAGCATTGTTTCCAGTGCTCATCCAAATAGTTCTTAGACATCTTCAAGGTTCCTGCCTGTATCACATCTCTAAGCAGCACATTCCAGGTACCCACTAGTGCCTGGGTAAATTTTCTTTTCCTAAAATTCTTTCTAAACCTCCCCGCTCCTTCCCTTAAAACTGGGTCACTAACCAAGGGGCCCATCGACTAAAGGGACAGCTGCCTCCCAATCTACCCCATCAATGCCCCTCACAGCTTTGAGCTGTTCCCCGCTCTCAACACTACTCCTACAGGGTGACGAGTTCAAAGATGTGCAGGTTAGGTGGACTGGCCGTGCTAAATTGCCCATAGTGTTCAGGGAGGTGTATTAGGTTATAGTGGGGTGGGCCTGGGCGAGATGGCCAGTGGGTCGGTGTGGGCTAGTTGGGCCGAAGGGCCTGTTTCCACTCTGTAGGGAATCTATGACCTCAGCCCCAAATGCCAGTTGAGCCACTGCTGAATCAGGATTTACAATATCTTTAAGAGAACTGAAAACTGCTGAAGAAACTCAGCAGGTCTGGCAGCATCTGTGGAGAGAGAAACGGAGTTTACACTTGGGCTCTGTGAGCTGCGTCAGTCCTGATGAAAAGGTACCATCTGAATCATTTAACTGCGCTTCTTGTGTTGCACAGATGCTGCCTGAGCTGCTGAGTTTCTCCAGGATTGTTCGACCCTGTTTCTCTTTCAGAGTTTTATATCCTGCAACACTTGTCTCTGCACAGGCTTTGTGATGCCACTGGAATCGGTCAGTGGGAGTGCTTGTCATGACTACAGGCTGGGCGCACTCTCTGGATGGTCCATCGACTCTAAGGTGGTAACAGTTATATGTAGGCCCCTTTTTAATTCTGACTAAAAAATAAGCAATAGCAGGGCCCTACAAACAAGACCATAAGATCAAAGGTTCGCCGGTCACACTCCCAATGCTGAGAGTTACTCAAATAAAAAGCAATGAGCTGAAACATTTGCAGATATTTAAAGCAGGCTCAGATAAAAAATTAGAGGACCAGGAAGGCTGAATTTCTGAAGAAAGGTCTAGGCCCGAAATGTCAGCTTTCCTGCTCCTCCGATGCTGCTTGGCCTGCTGTGCTCATCCAGCCCCACACCGTGTTATCTCAGATAAAAATTACCAACAAAGGTGAAAATGGGATCAGTCTCTAGGAAATTTTGCCAGCCTGGTTTACTTTGGCATTCCGATTCTGAAAGGGAGATCAGCAGCTGCGATGGCTTCTGTGGTTGAATAGTTGGGAGGCTGCTACCTCAAGTGAACCGAGTGTAGACAACAGGTCCCAGAGGCTTCTTTGTCTCATTCTTTCTGTATTTCTGTATGCGGCACTTGTCAGCCCGTTTCAATACAGCTAAACCTTTGGCCGTTTCGTTTCTCTACATCCCTCTTGTGGTCTCCTCGTTGTGAAGCAACTGTTGCATCAAAATGTCTTTATTTTTCTCAGCCGGTGCACCTCAGACGGCTGTCCCAAGGAGATGCTGGAAGTAAGAGGCAATAAAATGTGGAGCTGGAGGAGCAGAGCGGGTCAGGTCAGACAGCATCCTCAGAGCAGGCAAGTTCAGCTCCACGTGATTTCCATCCTGTCTCCTGTTCAATGCAACAGGAACGCTGACCCTTCCCAGGGTTCCACAGGCAGTCCTGCACCCCTTTAACGATTTAATGACCATTCGTCGTTGTTCCACAAGAGTGGAAGTAAGGCCATTCGGCCCATCGAGTCCACTCCGCCACTTAAATCATGGCTGATGGGCATTTCAACTCTACTTCCCTGCACTCTCCCCGTAGCCCTTGATTCCTTTTGAGATCAAGAATTTGTCGATCTCTGTCTTGAAGCATTTAACGTCCCGGCCTCCACTGCACTCCGTGGCAATGAATTCCACAAGCCCACCACACTCTGGCTGAAGAAATGTCTCCTCATTTCCGTTTTAAATGTAGCCCCTCTAATTCTAAGGCTGTGCCCACGGGTCCTAGTCTCCCTGCTTAATGGAAACAACTTTCCAGTGTCCACCCTTTCTAAGCCATATATTATCTTGGAAGTTTCTATTAGATTTCCCCTCAGCCTTCTAAACTGTAATGAGTACAATCCCTGGATCCTCAGCCATTCATTGTATGTTAAACCTAAGGATAACACAGTCGGATAGTCTGCATTTTGATGCAGTTGAATGCGCAGGAGATGTCAAATGGCTTTTGGGGCTGGGGGAATATGCAAGATGCCTCGGTGCCCTTTTTAGACAAGGATTAGCTTTCTTTACAAGCTACCAGCGATCTGACTGCACATGCATGACAATGCAGAACAAAGACTACATTCACAAGGCAATTAATCAAATGCCCCTAATTCCTTGAGATAACGTTTTAAAAAAAAGTTTCTTTCAGAGGGAGTGGCCATCGCTGGCTGGGCCAGCATTTTATCACCCACTTCAGAGATAGTAGGAAGTGCAGACGCTGGAGAATTTGAGATAACAAGGTGTGGAGGTGGATGAACACTGCAGGCCAAGCAGCATCAGAGGAGCAGGAAGGCTGATGTTTCGGGCCTAGACCCTTATTCAGAAATGGGGGAGGGGAAGGGGGTTCTGAAATAAATAGGGAGAGAGGAGGAGGTGGATCGAGGAGAAGCTAGGTGGAGAAGAAACAGACAGGTCAAAGAGGCAGGGATGGAGCCTGTCGAGGTGAGTGTAGGTGGGGGATAGGTCAGTCCAGGGAGGACGGACAGGTCACGGGGGTGGGATGAGGTTGGTAGGTAGGAGATGGGGGTGAGGTGGGAGGAGGGGATAGGTGGGAGGAAGGACCGGTTAGGGAGGCGGGAACAAGCTGGGCTGGTTTTGGGATGTGGCAGGGGGAGGAGAGATTTTGAAGCTTGTGACTTTGAAGTGGCCGCTTTGTCCTGGATGGTGTCGAGCTTCTTCAGTGATGTTGGAGCTGCACCCATCAAGGGCAAGTGGGGAGTATTCCATCACACTCCTGACTTGTGCCTTGTAGTTGGTGGTTTGGGTAGAGGGCAGGATTCAGGAGGTGAGTTCCTTGCTGCAGTATTCTTAGCTTCTGACCTGCTCTTGTAGCCACTGTGTTTATGTGGAGAATCTTGCTGACTTACTAGTCAATGGTAACCCACAGGATATCTATGCATGTCTGAGAAATGCAAGTCGGGAGTAAGGATCAGGCTTTATATTACAGTGATAGGTGAGATGATATATATTCCTCACCCTCAAATATTCTCCTGCATTTTCGGAAATACAGTGAGTAACAAGATTCAAGTTAACGATGAAGCCAGAAAAGCAGGTTTGACTGAAATCATTGATAATGGGAACTGCAGGTGCTGGAGAATCCGAGATAACAAAGTGTGGGGCTGGATGGAAACAGCAGGAAGGGTCTAGGCCCGAAACGTCAGCTTTTGTGCTCCTAAGATGCTGCTTGGCCTGCTGTGTTTGTCCAGCTTCACACTTTATTATCCGTGGCTGAAATCATTAACCTGTTTCTTCGACGAGTTCCTTCGCTACCAAGAAGCAGGAAGGAGGGTGTGGTTATTTTTCTGCAATCTCTTGGCTAACTCAGGTTAAGCGTGTGTTACCTCAGCATGTTTGGAGCCAACACCTTAGAAATATTCCCTTACCCTTGAGTTTTTCATTCTTTTCTCAGCACACGGGCGTCACTGGCAAAGTCAGCACTGACTTGAGCAGATTGTTTTGCTCAGGAATCGCGGGGGGTCTGGAGTCATGTGTAGGCCCGGCTGGGTAAGCAGGACAGATTTCCTCCCCGACGCTAGCAAAGCCGCATGGGATTTTTCTTTGAAAGACGACAATCAATGATACTTACATGGTCACCATCCGGAGGGTTACCACTGATCAGAGATGGAACTGGACTAGACAAATAAACAGTAACTTCAAGAGCAGGCCAGAGGTTAGGAATACTGCAGTGAGTAATTCACCTCCTGACTCCCCAAAGCCTGTCCACCATCTGCAAAGCACAAGCCAGGAGTGTGATGGAATACTCCCCACTTGCCTGGATGGGGGCAGCTCCAACAACACTCAAGTAGCTCGACACCATCCAGGACAAAGCAGCCGCTTGATTGGCACCACATCCACAAACATCCGCTCCCTCCACCACCGACTCTCAGTAGCAGCGGTCTGTACTGTGCACATGATGCACAGCTGAAGTTCCTCAGACAGCACCTTCCAAACCCACGGCCACTTCCATCTAGAGGGACAAGGGCAGCAGATATGTGGGAACACCACTGACTTCAGGTTTCCCTCCAAGCCACTCACCATCCTGACTTGGACATATGTTACCTTTCTTTCCCTGTCGCGGGGTCAAAATCCTGGAATTCCTTCCCTAATGACATGAACCTGCAGCACACAGACAGCAGCAACTCAAGAAAGCAGCTCACCACCACCTTCTCGAGGGCACCTAGGGAGAGGCAATAAATGTTGGGCCCAGTCAGTGATGCCCACGTCTCATGGGGTGAATAAAATCTTTTCATATTCATTCACAGGATGGGGCGTCACTAGCTAGGCTAGCATTTATTGCCTGTCCCTAGTTGCCCAGAAGGGGGTTAAGTGTCAATCACATTGCTGTGGGTCTGGAGTCACATGTAGGCCAGACCAGGTAAGGATGGCAATTTTCATTCCCTAAAGGACATTGGTGTACCAGATGTGTTTTATTGACAATAATTACACGGCCGCCACTAGATTAGCTCTTTATTCAATTAAAACAGTACCATGTGCAGAATGTTACAGCACAGAAAAAGACCCTTCAGCCCAACACGTTGGGAGAAATTAAATTCCGCATGGTGGGATTTGAACCCATGTCCCTTCAGCATTAGCCTGGGCCTCTGGATGACTAGCCCAGTGGCATTATTATCTCCCCGATCACCATGTTCTACTGGCACTGAGTTAAGTCGCTCAGTACTGTACTGGCGAACCCCACCCAACCTCCGCATCTTCTTCAAACTTGGACATCCTTCTTACTGGCCAGATTTATACCAAAGCCTCCAGCTCCCACCTACACAGTGCTTTGGAAAGGTTTAGCAGACATTCCTCGTTTTTACATTTAGTGTTCCCACTAACCCTGTTCTATCTGAGACACTGTCTTACCCCCTTTATCAATCTGCCCCACCACCCTCGAGGGCTATGAATGTGCACCCCATACCTCCTTAGCTCTTGCACTCCCTCCGGCGTGGGAATTTTAAGAGATGTTGAGGGGCTTGAGTACCCATTTAGGATCGGCGAACGTGGGATTGATGGATAGATGGGATTTTGAGAGCAGCCAAGTGTGGTTTTCCCGGACCAGCGCAAGCAAACAGAGGCTAAAGAGGCATGGAGTATTAACCCAACCAGTCATTCAAATCAACAATGACATCTGAACACTCGACTACGAAGACGTATGAAACCAGGAGCTCTCTCCCACCGTACCATCACTATGAAATGACACGTTGTTCAGCACTAAAGCTATTCACTCCTTAACCTATTCTCCCCTTCCGATATCACCATCAGCTCCTCTCTCGTGACCAATTTTCACGCGAGAATTGAAACTAGGGCAGCGATGAAGCCCATAGGATCCTTAACCCTGTTCTCAGCTTAATCAGGGAGCACTGGGTGGGCAACAGTAAATTTTCCATCTCCACTGGATTGGCCAGAGGGAAGGCTCCTTCACGCTGTTTTCACAGGTTTCTGCTTTTTCTCCTCCCCATGGCAAGTCTCGAGGTGCTCCATGCCTTCCTCGATGCCCCGTCTCCACTTTAGACAGTCTTGGGCCCAGCAATTCCTAGGTGTCTAGGTTGATGGGAGACCTTAGTCGTGTGGATGTTCAGGGTGAGACCCACACTGTCTTGCGCCTCTGGAAAGGAGCTGACGATGGTCTGGAGTACGCCCTCGGAGATTGCACATACTCGAGGATCGTCTGTTGCTGCAGCTCAATGACACTGGTTGGGGTGATTCTGGTTTTGGCTTGAAAGTAGCACAGACTGAATAATTTCCCTCTGGTTCTGTAAGTTAGCTCCACTGCAGCGGTGAGGTGAAGCATTGCTGTAAGATAGATCAGTATTTGGAGGCGGGGGGGGGGGGGGGTGATGCTGCAGCCCTGTTTGAATGGGGAATGGGTCGGTGGTGGAGCTATTTGCCATTACCATGACTTCTATGTTCATCATGGAACGGGGTGAAGGATGGTGACAAACTTCATGGCCCAGCCAAAAGCACAGACATTCCACAATGCTTCCTGATTGGTGTCAAAAGCTATGTATGGAGGTAGGTTCTTTCTCCGCATTTCCCCTGCAGCTGTCACATGGTCCACATCACGTCCTTTGTACCCCTCCATCGCCAGAACATCACCCAGACTGATGCACGGTGGGGTGTGCCTGGACTGGCGCACAGGAGGGGCACCTGGACTGGGCCATGAGGCCTTCCTTCCAGACAGTTGCCCTCTGCCCCCAAATGTACCAACAGGCCTGGAAACTTCCCCTCAGTCTCTAAAGGGAGATATTAAGAAGCACGCTGCTGACAGACTGGTGGGCCTCCATTGCCTAACAACCCTCTTCCCCCCACTTCGCTCTCCCGTTGAGAGATTCTCTCTGTAAAAGCATCCACTTGCCAACGGTTTCAGCTTTACTCACTCCTACATCACCTCCCTTGGCCTGACTATGCTCAGCAACGTGGAATACTTTGAGAATGTCAGAAACTTGGCCAGACAATGCAGAAATACGAGTTTCTATCATCGTATACTGAACTGCAATACCAGCTGCTAACGAACAGCTCCACCTGGCCATCACTTTCAGATTTTACTGAGGTCTCAGGGTCTCAGTGAGAGCAATACTCTCGACAAGAAGGCCCTGCACAACTTCAACTCTGCGCACCTGCACCTTGTCTATCAATATAACGGGAGAGAGCTCTACAACTGTGCCCTTCCCAGAAGAAAGGCTTTGAATTCAACAGCCAGTACCCAGCACTGCTTCGATTTTCAGGGATGCTTGGATACTTGCCCATGGAACAATGGGAATCCCACCGTTGCTTGGAATTGCAGGTCACTGGTTTCAATCGCCTCCTCTGGCAAGTTGACCATGAGCTGAAGGAACAGAATTTACATCAGGTTGACTGCACAGAAACAGGCCATTCTGCCCAAACTGTGCTTCTACTCACTCGCAGGGTGTGAGTCATAGAATCATATACTACAGAGGCCCTTCGAGCCTGCACCGCCTAAACTGTACTAAATCTGCACGCGTCTCACTTTCCAGCTAACGTTAACTGAACGCTAAGAAGACGCAGTCAGAATTTTGTCAACATATACACGTCTGTTCGTCCACAACGGAGGATCAAGCTGAAAGGGGAAGCTCAGAGGAGCATTGATGCTGCTGGGCCTGCTGTGTTCATCCAGCTCTAGACCTTGTCATCTCAGATTCTCCAGCATCTGCAGTTCCTACTATCTCTGACACAAGTAACCAGACCGTGCTAGAGTGTAAGATGGAAAACACAAGCTGGTCATTGATAGAGGAGAACTCAGAGGACAATGAAAGGGATAACAAAGTGTGGGGCTGGATGAACACAGCAGCCCAAGCAGCATCAGAGGAGTACAGAAGCTGGCGTTTCGGGCCTAGAGCCTTCATCTGAAAAGGGGGGACGGGGAGAAGGTTCTGGAATAGATAGGGAGAGAGGGGGAGGTGGATCGAAGATGGGTAGATGAGAAGATAGGTGGAGAGGAGACAGACAAGTTAAAGGGGCGGGGATGGAGCCTGTAAAGGTCAGTGGAGGTAGGGAGAGGATAGATCAGTCCAGGGAGGACGGACAGATCAAGGGGGCAGGATGAGGTTAGTAGGTGGGAAATGGATGTGCGGCTTGAGGTGGGAGGAGGGGATAGGTGAGAGGAAGAACAGGTTAGGGAGGCGGGGATGTGCTGGGCTGGTTTTGGGATGCGGTGGGGGAAGGGGAGATTTTGAAGCTGGTGAAATCCACATTGATACCATTGGGGTGCAGGGTTCCCAAGTGGAATATGAGTTGCTGTTCCTGCAACCTTCGGGTGGCGTCATTGTGGCACTGCAGGAGGCCCAGGAGCTGTATGAACTACAGCCCGCGTTCTACAAGAGCTCGATCGTTAACATAATAAAAAACGATGAGGATGGAGATGGCAGGAACATGGCTAGCTCTAGGATGTGAAGCTTGGCTGAGGGACCTTGAGGAATTAGAATACAAATTAAAAAGCACAATCTCAAATCCTTGCCCGCTGCCTCCAAGACTGGAGTTCCTTGCCTCGGCTCTCTCTGCCCCTCGAGCTCTCCTCAAAGATGCTACTTTAAACCAGCTTCAAAGTCACCTGTTCCCACAGGCCCTTCCCTGGCCCAGTGTTAACTTTTGCCTGTCACAGCCTCAAGCCATTTGGCACAATATGAAATCAAGTTGTTCTTGTTGTTGCTGGTTTGGATCGACTCATTAGAAATGTAGTTTAGATTCTCATCTAGATTCTTTTAATGAACAAGTGAGCGCTGCAAAACAGCGAAGTGAAATGAATGGACAAAGGAACAGTGTCTATTAGACCCACCCGTGCCTCATCTGCAATTTACACATTATTTCACAGGAATTTTAATAACTCCCTCAGGAGGTGCTAAATCCTGTTGAACACCCGGTGATTTTTTTATTTGTTATTTATTTACGGGATTGAGGGAGTGGCTGGCTCAGTGGCAGACAACACCACCTTCCGGTCACAAACATTTTAACCGTCCCCCTCCCCTCCCATTCCCTCAGTGACATGTCCGTCCTGGGCCTTCTCCAGTGTCACGATGATGCCACTCGCAAACTGGAGGAGCAGCACCTCATATTCTGCCTCAGGAGCCTACAGCCCGAGGGCCTCAACATGGAATTCACCAATTTCATCCCGGCCTCATCCCATGACCAACCCCCCCTCCCATCCTCCCTCCTTGACCTGACACAACCTGTCCATCTTCTCTCCCGCCTACCCGCTCCTCCCACCTCACTGACCGATCTCCACCACTCCCTACCTGCACTCACCTATCGCCATCCCACCCACATTCCTCAGCCCCACCGCCTCCTCTCTCTATTTATTTCTGAGCTCCCCTCCCCCTCCCCCATTTCTGGAAGAAGGGTCCTGACCCAAAACGTCAGCTTTCCTGCTCCTCTAACGCTGCCTGGCCTGTTGTGTTCCTCCAGCTCCACACCGTGTTATCTCAGACTCCAGCATCGGCAGTTCTTGCTGTCTCCGTGGAATCAATACCCCTTCCAGGGGCAACACAGTCTGGGAAAGACCTGACTCCGATACAAACATGCCCAACAGTTTTGACAACAGCAACGCTCAGGGAAGGTCACACTGACCGCACCACAGGGATAAGTGAGCAAAGGCCTGGGCCAATGTTTTTGGGAATATTTTTGTTTACAACAGGTCAAGAACCACAGAGCCCGGGCTGTGGGCAGAGGGATGAAAAACCAAAGAGGCAAGAGTCAAGGAAATGGAGGAGGGGCACAGAAATGCTGGGGGGGGTCGAAGGTCGGATGGATAAGGAGCAGGAGACTCGCTGGCCAAAGGTTTGAACAGTCTCAGTCCAAAGCATCGAAAAGGAATAGAGAACAGACATCGAGAGAGAACTGGGGATGGGGAAAGGGGCGGGGGGTGGAACTGAAATCAGAGAATCATTACAACACAGGAGGCTGTTCAGCCCATCATGCCTGTAACTTTTCTATAACCTGGTGCCAATCTCCTGCTTGTTCCTCATTATCCCATTTCTATCCAAATCTGCAGCCAGTGCTCTTTTATTGAGGAATAAAGTTTTTTTTAAACAGAGACATAAGAAGCACATAGAGAGATGGGCACACACAAACAAATGTAAATTCTAGTTTCCAGTAATTCCTGGGAACTGATCAAAGGTTAAATCAAAAAGGAGTCACAGAACACTGATTCGACATGTGAGCACTATTGACAATGAGTCAGAATATTTTAACACAATATCTAAATTCTAATATCACGATATCTAACATCACAAAAAATATCATATCCAAGTCATTTCCAATTTTGTTGCAATAATCTGGTTCACGCTTGTGCACACACAAACAGACGCGCACGCACGGACACACATGTACACAGACACAGACGCGGCACATGCACACACACAGACAGACACAGACGCGGCACATGCACACACACAGACAGACACAGACGCGGCGCATGCACACACACAGACAGACACAGACACGGCGCATGCACACACACAGACACAGACGCGGCGCATGCACACACACAGACAGACACAGACGCACACACACAGGCAGACACAGATGCACACACACAGACAGACACAGACGCACACACACAGACGCGGCGCATGCACACAGGCAGACACAGACAGACACAAACGCGCATACGCACACAGGCAGACACACACACGCACACAGGCAGACACAGACACAAACGCGCACACACACACAGGCATACACACACGTGCACACAGGCAGACACACACACGCACACAGGCAGACACACACAAACGCGCACACGCACACACACACACGTACACACACACACGCGTACACAGGCAGACACAGACACACACACGCGTACACAGGCAGACACAGACACACACGCGTACACAGGCAGACACAGACACACACGCGCACACAGGCAGACACACACACAGACACACACGCGCACAGGCAGACACACACACACACAGGCAGACGCACGCACAGGCAGACACACGCACGCACAGGCAGACACACGCACGCACAGGCAGACACACGCACACGCAGACACAGGCAGGCACACACACACACACACGCAGACACACACACGCACAGGCAGACACACGCACAGGCACACACACGCACAGGCACACACACGCACAGGCACACACACGCACGCAGACACACAGGCAGACACAGACACAGACACCCATACGCACACAGGCAGACACAGACACAGGCAGACACACACACGCACACAGGCAGACACAGACACAAACGCGCACACGCACACACACACGCGTACACAGGCAGACACAGACACACGCGCACACGCACACAGGCAGACACACACACAGACACACACGCGCACACAGGCAGACAGACACGCGCGCACACGCACACAGGCAGACACACACGCGCACACAGGCGCACACACACACACGCAGACAGGCAGACACACGCGCACACACACACAGGCAGACACACGCACACACACACGCGCACACAGGCAGACACACACGCGCACACACAGGCAGACACACAGGCAGACACACACACACGCGCACACACAGGCAGACACACACACACGCGCACACACAGGCAGGCACACACACACGCGCACACACAGGCAGGCACACACACAGGCAGGCACACACACACACAAACACAAACAGACATACAAACACACACACGCACACAGGCAGGCAGACACACACACACACACACTAAAAACACGGTGTAACGGTGAGGAGACAGCACCAGGCCGTGCCGGTGTGCGGTGTAAAACAGACTGACCTGCCAGGATGGCTTTGCCGGGGTGAGTGAGCTTTGCTTTCGGGGCTGGAGCAGCGGCCGCAGCCAGCGAGCGGGCAGTGGGGCTCGGCCCGTGTGCAGACATCTCCCTCGGTGTGTGAGCGCAGGGAGGCAGCGGGGGCTGGGGATCGCTAACTCCGTCCGGGCTGCGGGGCTCCTGCACCGCTCTGTCCCGTCTCTCCCTGTCTGTGTGTGTGTGTGGGAGGGAAGGAGGGACAGCGTGTCTCTGCAAACCCACACTCCCAGACTCAGGGCGGAGACTACACCACCTCATCTAGCGTCATATCCTCAGCATCTGGCTCATTGCCCAGCCTCAGCAAGGCGGAGAGTAACACTATTCACTGTCTAACAGGGCAAGATACAACCCAACTCGGTCAGGAAACCACTGCTGCTGTGTATAGGAAATCTGGGAATTGATTGAATACTTGACCAGCTAGCAGGGCAGCAGCTTGCTTCAAAACCCTGAGAGAGAGAGAGAGAGAGCTCAAACCCTAGGTCAGCTGCACCAGACTGGCCTTTCACAAATCACAAGCATTTGATAAACAGAACCGCTCAGCAGCAGTGCCCCAGTGCACCGAGACATTGCCAATGGCCACTTTCCTGTAGTTACTCCACACTGGTCGATCTGCAGTCGCTGCCTCCTTCATAAGGTGAGTCCAACGTTGGGACCCGCAGATGAAACTCTTGCACTGCAGGGAGACCAGGACTGTGCGCTGGCGACAGATGAGAGCACTAGACTCCTTTCACCAGCAATGCCTCCACACTCAGTGGGAGAGATCGTCAAAGAAAGTGTCCTCCTTGGGGTCAGACCCATAAACATTAAGGCAAAGCCAACTTCAGTAAACTGTCCCAATGGTTAATCACTTCCCCGGAAGGTCTCTTTCTCAATTCACACACGGACAGCTAGGCCAGGGGAGGGTAAGGAAAATGTTACTAAGAGAGCAAGCAACATACAACACAGGACGTGGCACCCACACCTGTGGAAGGATATTGCAGGAATTAGAACAGGCGCAGAAAAACTTCATGGGAATGGTTCCTGAGATTCAGAATTAAATCTACATGGGCAGTTTGGAGAAGACAGAGCTCTTCTGCTCTGACAAGATTGAGAGTTGATTTGATAGAAATGGATGTGATATGTGTTAGCCCGTGTAAACTGTACCACAGAACCTCAGGTTCCTATTGAGACAGATATCCAGAAGTTTATCAACGACTAATTGTATAGTGATATGACATCTCAGATTTATAATTTGGAGAATATGCTTAATTATTACATTGTGTACAACATCATATCGCTTGGGTTGTACACATTCATTCCAGAAGCTGTACTTGTGAATGTAGATCACAAACTCTGACTCTTTGTCCTGGTTCATGCTGGCTAACTGTCTGCATTCCTGTCCATCCTGTTCTTGCACCGTTCTCTCCCTTCTTTCCAACCATGTGCTGTTTTTGACTGATTGGCTTGTATCAGCTTATGAGGGAAGAACTTTGTAGATCTGACTGGGAGCTGCCAGCGACAGTAAACTATTGTCTTGAGGAGCAGCACGTAGATTTAACATGGCCATCCCAAAACCTTGGCAAGTGGCTCTGCAGTGTGATGAGCGCGGACTTTGTGATACAGGCAGTGCATTGAGTAAGACCATGAGATTGAGGATGGTGAGGAGAGAAGGTACTCAGTTGGACACCATACTTTCTGCAATCCTCTTGGACAGGAGCACAAGTGTCTTGCGCTCTGCTGTTGGACTATAACTTGTTTCAGAACACCAAACAGACTGAAAACAACAGCAAAGGTCTCAACCACCATTGCTCTAGTGCGATCTTTGATTTATCTCACAAACGTGAATTTGGTGAAATAGTCAACAGGATGTGGACTTGCCCCGGAACGTGGTGAACATCAGCTGCAATCTCACACCATGGCTCTGAAGATGTTTTGTGTGGAACAAGGAGGTTCCCTTGATGGTTAGGGTTGATGCATTTTACACAACGTAATTGGTTAATCAGTGTCTTTATTGATGGCAGGCCAATGCATAGATTCACTTGGCAATTCCTTGAGACTTTCCTCCCCTGTTGAGTTGAGGTGACCAATGTATGTGTGGTCAAGTATATCTTCATGTCGACCCTGTGGAAGAAACGCTACTTCCCTTGGAAACTTACATTCCTAGAGAGTGCTAGTCTCTGAATGACAACACCCCTCTAAGGATGGTCACTGTGAGCTGTTTCATCCAGATATCATCAGCTGGAGTGTGTCATTACTGATCTGGTCAGCTGTGTCTAAAATGAATGAGATCAACATCGAATCTGTCCTCGATCTCAGAAACATAGAAAATACGTTCACGAGGAGGCCCTTTGGCCCCTTCGAGCCTGCACCATTATTCAGTAGGGTCATGACTGGTCATGCAATTTCAGTATCTCACCCCCGCTTTCTCTCCACACAAGATTTGACAATATTCACTCGTAGGCTGAGAGAAGACCTCTTGTTCTGGATAGGGTTGGAAAGTTGGCTGTGGGCATTGGGAATTGTGAGCCTGGTTTGCATTGGACTTTGAGGCCGTATATTTGGTTCCTCAGATGTAGGTGTTGTAGAAGTGGGGATGCATTTGCAAGATCATTCCCAGCGGTTTGTGATTGGTATCAACAATGAAATGCTCATGGAATTGATATGTGTGGAATCAGTGTGTTCCAAAAACAAGAGTGAGACGCTCCCTTCCTAGATTTAAGTCGCTTACCTGACCTGATGGAAGGACTTTTGAATACAGGCCTGTCATCCTGTGTTTGATATGCTCTAAATCCTTTCTGGGATGCAGCTACTTCCAACATTATCCCTAAACTTAATGTTAGGGGAGGTGACAGCCTAGTGCTATTATTGGCAGACTGTGAATCCAGAGGCAGTGTTGCTGGGAAACAAGTTCTAATCCACCATTTGGAATTTGAATTCGATCAGAAAAGTCTGAAATTACGAGTCTGATGATGACCATGAAACTGTTGTCAACTGTTGGAAAAACTTCATCAGGTTCACTAATGTCCTTCAGGGAGGGAAATCTGCCATCCTCATCTGGTCTGGCCTACACGTGACTCCAGACCCACAGCAACGTGGTTGACTCTAGGGATGGGCAATAAATGCTGGCCTGGTCAGCGACACCCTCATCCTGTGAATGAATCAAAAAGAAGTGGTGAACTTGGAGGGATTGCGAGGGTAAGGTTTAGTCGGGTCATGGGTAGATTCAGTGCTGCAGACTGGGAGCCTTGCCCTTGACACCAACAGACTTGTTACCTTGTGGGGTAGTAAGAACAGAGATTGCACAGTATGGAGCTGGAGGAACACAGCAGGTCAAGCACCATCAGACGAGCAGGAAAGCTGACGTTTCGGGCCTAGGACAGGCAGCAGGCGAGGTAAACAAGGTGATTGTCAGTCTTTTACAAGAAGGAGTGCTGCAACCTGCAGCTTCCATTGATAATGATCCACTTTGACCTGTCAAGAAGGCATATGGTTCATGGGGTTTAACTATTGACTACCAGGAACCCAATAAAGTCACCCCCCTTCACTGCACCAGCCCAGCCACAATAACAAAGCAGGCCCCGTAAACAAAACACTTCACAATACTCGATCGTAGTAACGGGTTCTAGTCCATACCCTGACACCGATCCTGTCGGTATAAATTCGTGTTTAGCTTCCAGGAATATCTGGACCTGTTTACCTCAAGCGTTCCATAACTCACCTCTCGCTTTTCCACAGATGGTTAGCCAAGGCGTTGGAAAAGATTTCCTGGCCCGATTACCCAATCTCATATGTAGATGACCTACAAACCAAAAGAAAGAGGGAACACATCCAGCTCTGAGAAGAATTACAAAAAGGAACGCTGCCTGGAATTGGACATCCCAAAGTGCAAAGGCAGGAACAAAAACAAAGTTGCTGGAAAAGCTCAGCAGGTCTTGGCAGCATCTGTGAAGGAGAAAACAGAGTTAACGTTTCGGGTCCGGTGACCCTTCCTCAGAACTGATGGTGGCTGGGAAACATCTGTTTATATGCAGAAAATAGGGAGGAGGATGGGGTAGGGACTAAATGATAGGATAGAGCCTTAAGAGAGAGAGAGACAGTTGGACAGACAAAGGAGTTGCTAATGATCAGGCTGGGAGGGGTGCATTGAAGTGGTAGGCAATGGGTAGTTAAGGGTTTTTTTTGCGAGTAGGAGGTAGATGTTCTGCGAAGCAGTCACCAAGTCTACGCTTCATTGCCCCAATGTAGAGGAGACCACATTGTGAGCAGCGAATAGAGTAGACTAGATTCTGGAAAGTGCAGGTGAAGTGTTGCTTCACCTGGAAGGTATGTTTGGGCCTTTGGATACTGGGGTGGGAGGAGGTAAATGGGCAGGTGTTGCACCTTCGCTGGTTACAGGGGAAGGTGCCCTGAACTACCTGTTGCCTGCCACTTCAATGCCCCACCCTGTTCTCTGGCCAACATCTCTGTCTCCAGCTTGCTACAGTGTTCCAGCGAAGCCCAGCACAAGCTGGAGGATCAACACCTCAGTTTCCGCTTGGGGACCCTACAGCCCTCCGGACTCAATATTAATTCAATAATTCTAGAGCCTAAACTCCCCCATGTCCCATCACCCCCGCCACCCCACACACCAGCCCTTGTTACCACACAGCCTGCCACTACACACCCCTGTTGTTAGTCACTAACAGCCCCCATTAACACCTATTCACCCTCCCAGCCTGATCGTTAGCAACTCCTTTGTCTGTCCAACTGTCTTTCTCTCTCTTTGGGCT
This sequence comes from Stegostoma tigrinum, assembly GCF_030684315.1. Classification (NCBI taxonomy): domain Eukaryota; kingdom Metazoa; phylum Chordata; class Chondrichthyes; order Orectolobiformes; family Stegostomatidae; genus Stegostoma; species Stegostoma tigrinum. The sequence goes on along the minus strand of NC_081379.1, from coordinate 7,269,883 downwards.
CTATCCTATCATTTACTCCCTACCCCACCATCCTCCCTATTTTCTGCATATAAACTGACGTTTTCCCAGCCACCGTCAGCTCTGAGGAAGGGCCACCGGACCCGGAATGTTAACTCTGTTTTCTCCTTCACAGAAGCTGCCAGACCTGCTGAGCCTTTCCAGCAACTTTGTTTTTGTTCCTGATTTACAGCATCTGCAGTTAGAACATAGAACATAGAACAGTACAGCACAGAACAGGCCCTTCAGCCCACAATGTTGTGCCGACCATTGATCCTCATGTATGCACCCTCAAATTTCTGTGACCATATACATGTCCAGCAGTCTCTTAAATGACCCCAATGACCTTGCTTCCACAACTGCTGCTGGCAACGCATTCCATGCTCTCACAACTCTCTGCGTAAAGAACCTGCCTCTGACATCCCCTCTATACTTTCCACCAACTAGCTTAAAACTATGACCCCTCGTGCTAGCCATTTCTGCCCTGGGAAATAGTCTCTGGCTATCAACTCTATCTATGCCTCTCATTATCTTGTATACCTCAATTAGGTCCCCTCTCCTCCTCCTTTTCTCCAATGAAAAGAGAGCGAGCTCAGTCAACCTCTCTTCATAAGATAAGCCCTCCAGTCCAGGCAGCATCCTGGTAAACCTCCTCTGAACCCTCTCCAAAGCATCCACATCTTTCCTATAATAGGGCGCCCAGAACTGGACGCAGTATTCCAAGTGCGGTCTAACCAAAGTTTTATAGAGCTGCAACAAGATCTCACGACTCTTGAACTCAATCCCCCTGTTAATGAAAGCCAAAACACCATATGCTTTCTTAACAACCCTGTCCACTTGGGTGGCCATTTTAAGGGATCTATGTATCTGCACACCAAGATCCCTCTGTTCTTCCACGCTGCCAAGAATCCTATCCTTAATCCTGTACTCAGCTTTCAAATTCGACCTTCCAAAATGCATCACCTCGCATTTATCCAGGTTGAACTCCATCTGCCACCTCTCAGCCCATCTCTGCATCCTGTCAATGTCCCGCTGCAGCCTACAACAGCCCTCTACACTGTCAACGACACCTCCGACCTTTGTGTCGTCTGCAAACTTGCTGACCCATCCTTCAATTCCCTCGTCCAAGTCATTAATAAAAATTACAAACAGTAGAGGCCCAAGGACAGAGCCCTGTGGAACTCCACTCACCACTGACTTCCAGGCAGAATATTTTCCTTCTACTACCACTCGCTGTCTTCTGTTGGCCAGCCAATTCTGTATCCAAGCAGCTAAGTTCCCCTGTATCCCATTCCTCCTGACCTTCTGAATGAGCCTACCATGGGGAACCTTATCAAATGCCTTACTGAAGTCCATATACACCACATCCACAGCTCGACCCTCATCAACTTTTCTAGTCACATCCTCAAAAAACTCGATAAGGTTTGTAAGGCATGACCTACCCCTCACAAAGCCGTGTTGACTGTATTTGATCAAGCCATGCTCTTCCAGATGGTCATAAATCTTATCCCTCAGAATCCTTTCTAACACCTTGCAGACGACAGACGTGAGACTTACCGGTCTATAATTGCCGGGGATTTCCCTATTTCCTTTCTCGAAGAGAGGAATTACATTTGCCTCTCTCCAGTCCTCAGGTACGACTCCAGTGGAGAGCGAGGATGCAAAGATCTTCGCAAGTGGCGAAGCAATTGCATTTCTCGCTTCCCAAAGCAGCCGAGGACAAATCTGATCCGGGCCTGGCGACTTGTCAATCTTAATGTTTGACAAAATTTTCAGCACATCAGCTTCGTCTATCTCTATCCATTTCAGCATGCACACCTGCTCTTCAAAGGTTTCATTCACTACAAAGTTGGTTTCTTTCGTAAAGACAGAAGCAAAAAACTCATTTAGGGCTTCCCCTACCTCCTCAGGCTCCACACACAAGTTCCCTATGCTATCCCTGATCGGCCCTACTCTTTCTTTGACCATTCTCTTATTCCTCACGTAAGTGTAAAATGCCTTTGTGTATTCCCGGATTCCTTCTGCCAAGCCTTTCTCGTGCCCCCTCCTGGCTCTTCTGGTTTTTATACAAAGGCAGTAACTGATTTAAAGTATGCCCATGCAACAGCACCAGCCTTACTAGTTCCTGACTTACTGTACACCCTAGAGGTTGTTGGCACAGACCATACACTGTTATAGGGAGTGACACAACAGGTAAGGCATGGTGGCGTACACCTCTGGAGTCCTCGAGCTCTTGTAACAAGGGTTTTCCAGGTGTGAACGACACCTCTTTGCAGTCTTTTGGGCAGTCCAGTATTTTGACTAGTGATAATGGGAACTGCAGCTGCTGGAGAATCCGAGATAACAAGGTGTGGAGCTGGATGAACACAGCAGGCCAAGCAGCATCTCAGGGGCCCTGATCCAGTTCCTGCCGGATGGCCAAATCAAACACAGCTCAGTGAGCCAGGGCCGAGCCTCACGATGGACTCTGCGGCTTCAGGATCGGGACGTCACGGTCAAATGTACCAAGGTGCCCACCTTCCTACCCGATAGCCTAAATTATGGCGGAGACCCACATGACTGCCAAATAATAACAGCAAAACACCCTGCTGGGCCTTTCATCCCAAAAACAACAGGACAGACAGTTAGAGACAGGGCAAAAGGTTGAACAGGGAGAAACTTCAGTCAAAGTCGATGTAGACAGATCCTTCACAGTGGAGAATAGCTGTCGGAACACTGGCTGTGGTACATAAGACCATAAGACATAGGAGTGGAAGTAAGGCCATTCAGTCCATAAAGTCCACTCCGCCATTTAAATCATGGCTGATGGGCATTTCCACTCCACTTCCCTGCACTCTCCCCGTAGCCCTTAATTCCTTGTGAATACATATATGACTGACGTGCAGGGACAACTGCTCATTGAACTCGCTTGAAAATTGCCCGGCCATCTAAATGCCTAAACTGCAGCTGTAGACGATGTGGTGAACCACTGCAATCTGCTCCCCCCCACCCGCGGACGTACACTCTGACAGCAAATCTTGTATGCAACAGCCTTACAGAATTTTTACCGCTGTGGGAAGCTAGAGGTTTTATCTCTGCCGATGGGAAAGCCCGACTGTCAGCCCCCCTTATTAAAATACATACTACAGGCCGGTGCTGAAAGGAAATATGCCATAATCAAAACATCCCCAGAAGGCAACTGCAAAGCGGATGAGTTAGTGAGAAGAGGTGCTCCTGCAGGAGATTTCTGGCAACCACCCATAGTAGAGCAGGCAAGCGTGATCACAGTGAGCCAAATGAACATCGAGGATGTTAGACAACGATGATCCCTTCAAACAGATTTTGGGAGGAGTTTATCCAGGTGCTTATGATAAATGGAAAAGTTCCTTACAAGTAAGGGACGATCAGTTCTAAAAGCAGGAGTTTATGTAGTTCCAATTCAAGACAGAAATCAAATTATTTACCAATTCCACAATGAGCTCGGACACCAGGGAATTGAAGCTAGTACCGAACAATTAAAAAACCGTGTTGGTGGCTCTAGTTACACAAGGATGTAGCACACTACATAGGTGTGTGTCCGAAATAATCCAGACAGGTATCCCCGAAAGGGAGAACTGAGGCATATCCGTCCAGTGGAAGGGTCCGGGGTGAATCTACAAATTGATTATATATGTGCCCTCCTGTGAAGTAGGAATGGATTTACCTACATGTGCTCCTAAGATGCTGCTGTGTTTATCCAGCTCCACACTTTGTTATCATGGATTTACCTATATTCTGGTAATTATTGATACATTGACAAAATGGGTTGAAGCTTTTCCTGTTAGGACAAACACAGCCAAAACAACCGCACAAATCCTAACACAAGATGGGATTTACCCTGCAGTGTCGAGTCAGGTCAGGGGAGTCATTTCATTGGCCGAGTCATGCAGACAGTGATGACTACGTGTGGTATCGCACGGAAATTCCACGTTGCATACCACCCCCAATCTAATGGGAGTGCGGAAAGGATGAAGTCGATCCTAAAAGGGATAATTAGGAAGATGGTGCAGCAGAACAATAAAACCTGGGACACAGTACCACATGACACACATGAGGGGTATAGACAGGGTGGATAGCAAGAAGCTTTTTCCCAGAGTGGGGGACTCGATTATTAGGGGTCATGAGTTCAAAGTGAGAGGAGGAAAGTTTAAGGGAGATACGCGTGGAAAGTTCTTTACGCAGAGGGTGGTGGGTGCCTGGAACGCGTTGCCAGCGGAGGTGGTAGACGCAGACACGTTAGCGTCTTTTAAGATATATTTGGACAGGTACATGGATGGGCGGGGAGCAAATGGATACAGACCCTTAGAAAATAGATGACAGGTTAGACAGAGGATCTCGATCGGCGCAGGCTTGGAGGGCCGAAGGGCCTGTTCCTGTGCTGTAATTTTCTTTTCTTTGTTCTTAGTACTTCCGTTTGCCCTTTTGATGATACACAATACCGTCTCACAATCCGCAGGGCAGGCCTCCTATACTGTAATGACAGGTCGACACAGGGGTCGACCACCTGTTTGGACTTGACTTCACAGAACCTGCCCTCACCCACGATAAAGCAGCGCGGCAGCTCACCGCAAATATCCAGGCCATGCCTGTTAGCAGCAGCTGTCGGGTTAGGAACCAAAAGGAAATTAAGCTTACTTTGACCATAAAGTTAACCCCGTTGCATATTCTTTAGGACAACAGGTGATGCTACAGATACACAACCGTAGTTCCTTTCTTTCCCCTAATTTCTCTGGTCCCCACACTGTGATCGATAAGGAGAGTCCCTCAGGATACAAGGCTCTACCAGCCACAGGAAGAACTGGCTGGTACTACATAAACCAATTAAAAGCCTATGGCATTCAACACGGCCGCTCTCACCACCTTAACCTATACATGGGCAGGTGACACTGCCCCAGAGCAAGTGACAAGACCAAGGACACACCCCAACATATCCTGGACCACACCCCTGACCACATTTACACTCCCCCATCACTAGCACCGACTGCAGCCCCAGTGAATAATGGACCCCGGGACACCCTAATTGACCTACCGGAGGACTTAATTTCTCCAACCGATTGGGACAACTCGACGGGCAGCTCAGATATGACAGAACTCCCCAATAACTCCCCGATAGTCAAAGAAATCGAAAGCCCTTACAACTCAGATGGCGTATCCACAACACGGATACAAGACAATGCCAAAAGACTGGACCAGACAAGGGAAAGACAGACTGAACCCGATTGTCAGCTAGCACCCCTCAGAGTTAATGATATCACTGCTGGTGGGAATGACAGCACACAAACATGGGAATCTTAAAGACACTATACTATCGGGCCTGCAGAGACAGAGGATTCAGAACAAACTGATGAGTCTCTGTCGGGTGGAAATTGTTTCAGAGATAGTAGGAACTGCAGACGCTGGAGAATCTGAGATAACATGGTGTAGAGCTGGATGAACACAGCAGGCCAAGCAGCATCAGAGGAGCAGGAAGGCTGACTTTTTGGGCCTAGACCCTTCATGTGTTCATCCAGCTCTTGTTATTCAGTCCCTGCCTACTCAACAAATGTATTGAGTCATTAACCCAGAGGATGAAACAGATCCTGGTGACGACCCCAGGGTGAGGTACAACTCTTTCTGATAGTCAGCATTCGTATGCAATTCACCTTTCTACATAGGTCTGGTGGGACCAACTCTCATTCTTGTAAATTCTAATGGGATTAACCACAATTATTTGTTTAAACCCAAATCAAATATGGGTGTTCATTCAAAAAAAAAGGGGAGGAAAGGTTAGAGTGTGTGTATTGCACATGATATAAAATATTCAGAAATTAAACAAGGATAACAACAGAAAGGGCCTCCATCCTTCCCCAGGACAACCATGACCACATGAAACATAATCAGGACCTACTTCAGCGGCATCATAATCGTCACTGGAAGGAACACACGAGCCTCATTGTTCAACGGAAATGAGACCAGTCGGACTGACTGAGCATAGAGATTTCACTCAATTCACAGTCTCCACGAGCCTATTAAAAATGCACCCTACTGCAACAATATTTTTATGTGTTCTTACACTGAAATGACCTAAGCCTACAAGCTGCTACTATGCAGTTGATTGCATCAAGTCTGTAAATTAATTACTTCAAATTTATAATTCAATTAGCCAGGCAATTTAATTGCATCAAGTCATTACACATTATATATCTACTAATCGTCTTGAAGCATCCTATTCTACGGTTTTGTGAGATATCATATTATGGGCTTCTTTACCTTTGTATCATAAAAGTCCTTTTTACTGATCCATTCACGAGTGCTCCATATTTCCTGCTACTTCTGTGTTCTTATTCATTCATAAGCTTTACTAACCACCCATTCACACGTGTTCCATATTTACGACTAATACCTTGTTCTGGTTTGTTCACAATTTTACCACCCACACACACCAGCGCACTATGTTCACTATTATCATATTCCATTCAGCCATTCATAGAACTGTAGTCTTGACACTTTACTACAATCAAATAGCACTTGCATGAAATTGAATGAGTGAACCAGCAATAGTGGTGAAATCCCAAGACCCAGCTACAGTATTCAGTTTACTGGTCTCCCTCTCCTTTTGTTAAGTACATACATGATTCCCAACTTAGTTAAATCACACAGGCCTAATATTTTTCTTTCTGTAGTATTCCCTTACGCAAAGATAAAAGGAATAACATTTCTCAACCCTACAGATTATTTGTTCATGGATGTGAACCTTGTCTAATCACTTCTGATATATATGTGTATGAACCTTACTTTGTAATGTTTATTGTATCATCACTATGAATTCCTGGTGCCTTATGTATTCCTATTTACCATGCTTGCTTGATTTGTTGTTAAGTTTGAATTTAGATGCTCTATTTATGTAAAGTCTGAAGATGTTGCTTGATCTTAGTTAGATGTCATTTCCGAGCATGCTATCTGTAAGCTTTGCAGAACACCTCCACTTGGTTCGCAACAAACAACTGCACCTCCCAGTTGCAAACCATTTCCACTCCCCCTCCCATTCTTTAGATGACATGTCCATCATGGGCCTCCTGCACTGCCACAATGATGCCACCCGAAGGTTGCAGGAACAGCAACTCATATTTCCGCTTGGGAATCCTGCAGCCCAATGGTATCAATGTGGACTTCACCAGTTTCAAAATCTCCCCTTCCCCCACCGCATCCCTAAACCAGCCCAACTCTTCCCCTCCACCCACTGCATCCCAAAACCAGTCCAACCTGTCTCTGCCTCCCTAACCTGTTCTTCCTCTCACCCATCCCTTCCTCCCACCCCAAGCCACACCCCCATCTCCTACCTACTAACCTCATCCCACCTCCTTGACCTGTCCGTCTTCCCTGGACTGACCTATCCCCTCCCTACCTCCCAACCTATACTCTCCTCTCCACCTATCTTCTTTTCTCTCCATCTTCGGTCCACCTCCCCCTCTCTCCCTATTTATTCCAGAACCCTCACCCCATCCCCCTCTCTGATGAAGGGTCTAGGCCCGAAATGTCAGCTTTTGTGCTCCTGAGATGCTGCTTGGCCTGCTGTGTTCATCCAGCCTCACATTTTGTTGTCTTGGATTCTCCAGCATCTGCAGTTCCCATTATCTCTGCTATCTGTAAGAGTTTAGCTGTTTGAGTGTATGTTGTGCTTTGCCAAACAAGAATTGGTCTGTGATCATGTGATCCATCACACTTTGCATGCAGGATCAAGAGGAGGGAGTGTAGCCCGACAGGCCATTCAAAATAGCAGAATCAGGGTAATACACCAAGCATGCTGGGAAATCAAGTCAAACTTTGGCCAAAGTATTTGTGCAATGATACTGAAATAAACAAACTGCAGCAGCAGACAGCACAGTTCACAACTGAATAAGCCTGTTTACCAGGACAGTAAGAAACATCGAGCTGTTTCCAGAACACAGGGACACCTCACACTCTTCTCTGGGGAGCCCTACATGACTTACGTGTCCCTGACGCTTTCAGAAATGGAGGACCAAAGACCACCCCACCATCCACATGGCACTGCCCGATTGGGTCTGATCGATGAAGGCAATCGATTCCTGATCCATCCAGTGGTGGGAATCGAAGGCCCTCCCAATGGGGAGTAGGAGCTCCCAAGGATAAGAATCACCGCAAAAGCACCCTCAGGAGCGATAATGCGAGACCAACCCCCATAAGAGGAGGTGTCCCTGGGACCACCAGGAGAGGAAGACCAGATGACCATCACCATGCCGATCAAAGCCAAGGTCCAGTGTTGGTGATGTATCATCATTCCAAGTTAAAGTACAAGATACTGACTCAGAATTACGGTGCTAATTGTCAGATTTATTATATCAATTGTTCATTTGTAGCATAATTGTTATTGTTGTATTAACCCTGTTATAATCAATAAAGATTATTTCACATTACTGTTAAGAGTCAACTCACAGTCCGTTGTGGGATATACTGTCTAAACACAATGTACAGCGAGCACAACAGTGGCTCATGATAATCTGGAGATCTGTGCGGGCAGACAGACCAATGATGGAAGATCCCGTTTCAGGTTTCCATCCCAAGGAGTCTTATTGACATTACAGCAGGGTGATGCCAACGCTTGTCAGGTCAGACCCTTTGCACACAGTTAACCCATTGTATGGGGTTACACTATGCTGTGCCAATTTCCTGAATACGACCTGTGTGAGACGCGTAAAAGGATGGTATTTGCACTGGCGCAAGTACCAATCCAGGCATTTAGTTCCTTTTGGGGTAAATCACTTGGATGGAGGGACCGGTATGAACATTTCTGATGGCATCCATTTGGTGTGTCACGTTGGCCGCACGTCCTATTGACTGGGGCCTGCAAACTATCAGGTTGGAGCTATCTCGAGAACATTGTCGACAAGCCTCTGAGCCATGGATGGAAGTTTGGAAACGTGGATTTATTTATTTGCCTGTTCTTCACAGGCTGATGCAGGGAACTGAGATCGGTTTGGGTTACTCTGAGCATTTGGACGTTTTGCACATTTTAGCCCATCATCCTCTTGTATGACACGGGGTTTGCATATGTCATGAAATGCTGGTGGATGAGCCGCATCAATTAGCTACAGGGAAATTGTAGGAGAATAGAACAAGGTTTAACTATTCCATGAATCTATGATAGAGGACAACATGGTGACACGGTGTCTCAGTGGTTAACACTGCTGCCTCACAGCACCAGGGACCTGGGTTTGACCTCAGCCCTGGGTGACACTCTGTGTGGAGTTTTCATGATTTTCCTGCGTCAATTTAAGTTTCGGCCAGGTGCTTCGGTTTCCTCTCACAGTCCAAAGGTGTACAGGTTAGGTGGATTGGCCATGCTAAACTACCCATACAGTCCAGGGATACGCAGGCTAGGTGGATTAACTTGCAGGTAGAGTCCGTGATTAAGAAAGCGAATGTAATGTTGTCGTTATCTCAAGAGGGTTGGAATATAAAAGCAGCAATGTGCTTCTGAGGCTTTATAAAGCTCTAGTTAGGCCCCATTTAGAATACTGTGTCCAATTTTGGGCCCCACACCTCAGGAAGGACATACTAGCGCTGGAGCGTGTCCAGCGGAGATTCACACAGATGATCCCTGGAATGGTAGGTTTAGCGTATGATGAACGGCTAAGGATCCTGGGATTGTACTCATTACAGTTTAGAAGGTTGAGGGGAGATCTAATAGAAACTTACAAGATAATGTATGGTTTAGAAGGGGTGGACGCTAGGAAGTTGTTTCCATTAGGCGGGGAGACTAGGACCCGTGGGCACAGCCTTAAAATTAGAGGGGGTAAATTTAAAATGGAAAGGAGACGACATATCTTCAGCCAGAAAGTGGTGGGCTTGTGGAATTCATTGCCGCAGAGTGCAGTGGAGGTCGGGACGTTAGATGCCTTCAAGGCAGAGATCGACAAATTCTTAATCTCGGAAGGAATCAAGGGCTACGGGGAGAGTGCAGGGAAGTGGAGTTGAAATGCCCATCAGCCATGATTTAAATGGCGGAATGGATTTGATGGGCCGAATGGCCTTACTTCCACTCCTATGTCTTATGGTCTTATGGATTAGCCATGGTAAATGCAGGGTTACAGGGTCAGGGTAAGGGCGTGGGTCTGTGTGGGATGATCTCTGGAGGATTGGTGTGTACTCAATGGAATGCCTGCTTCCACACTGTAGGGATTCTACGAACGTCACATAATGCAACACAGAGGCCTGGTCTTGAGTCAGTTCTCCTGAATCTAACACATGCAGTGAGTGCTGCATTTCTTCCTTTCCTGTCCAAATCAATAACATGGAAGGTAAATTAGGAATCACTTCTCTACTGTGACACCATCAATTCATGCAAATGTTCCTGCCCGGGTTCAAACCAGGGCCCTTTTTGTGTAAAGTGAATGTGGTAACTGCTACACTACAGAAACAGAGCACTTAGTGGCTGCTGTAAATATTTTCTAATCATTACTCCTCATTACTCACTCTAGAGAACTTGAACCTGGGTCTTCTGGCTCAGAGGAATAGACACTACACCACTAGACCGTTTCCCACACAATTTTTTGACTTATTTTCCAGGGATTGGGAACACTGTGCTACAAGGGGGCCCTCTGGGTCTGTCTTTTTTAATTCACCTATTTTTCTAACCAACTGGTTTGGAGATAGACACTACACTGTACCGTAAGACCACACCCCTCACTACTAAAGATACATTTGCAAGACTGTCATTTCCAGATTATAATTCTATCCTGTCTTATTTCCAAAGTGTCATCTCTCGCTCATTAAGGATATTCACCAGGGAATCACTCACCATCTCTTCTCAACTCCGACTATACACCAGGATAAGTTTAATATGGCATCTCTTGCTTTATTTCCAGCTCATCTCTTGTTATCTCCATGTTGCATCCTATCAGGCGATTTCCTGAATTCCACATGCACTGCGTATCCCCCATTGCCATATCTTGCAGCCTGGAAAAGTTCTATGAATTCGGTCAAATATTTTTGAAATCCACCCTGATTCTTTATATTTATTTTCTCTTTATCCGCAGTCACTTCATCCTTAGGCATTTGAGAATTACCGATGCTGAGGTATAATTAGCGCCGTGTTGCTTTTTAAAACTAGCAATTTGGTCGATGGGAATTGCAGTCTTGCTGAAGAAAAAATACATTTTTTCACCACTTTTAATCTTACGTTGCCCAGGGCAATTTCAATGACATAGCAAAGTAAAAGGGAAGCAACAGTTACAGGATACGCAAAGAGAATGCTGATTGGTGGAAGTGTTGCCATGACGAATACTCCAGTTAACGATGACTGACAATTAACAGCCAAGCTTTGCTTAAATTTTAAACAAGGCAGGTCGTCCCTGATTGGCCAAGACAATACCCTGAGAAATTAACCAGATAATGACCGTCACCCATTTTGTGGAGTTGAAACAGGCACATGTGCACCCATCCTTTCTGTTCGCAATAGAACAGGGTGTGTGTGCAGTTTCCAGTGCATGCAAGAGTCTGCAATGACAACATTTATCAGCGTAATTCTCCATACTGTCAGGATTAGCAGCAAATGTCGTCCTGTCGCCCATCTAATGTTGGACTCTGTGTTGGGAATTCTGTAAGTGAAGACCGGTTTGCCACAGTCAGTGTCTTGTTGATACAAACAACTGAAGGAATGTGCTCTCCAATATGAACTGCCAGTCTTTGGGATGTAAAACTTTAAACTTTGAACTCCGAGCCTGTCAGCTTTGTCCGTCTCCATCGATCTACTGCACGACATGAGTTCTCTCTATCACCACTGTTATTAATCTGCCTCCCTTTATCATCTTTATGATCGCTCATAATCATATTGCATGCCCGTTTGCTTGTTTTCCAGCGCTGCTCAGTGCACACGCCAGCTCGTTCATCCCTATATTGCAGTTTCCAGTCTCCCACTTCATTTAAACACTGCCTCAAATGCTGTTCTCTCAAAAAAAATTAACCTTTCTTTTGTCAATTAAAAACCAAAAAGAACTGCGGATGCTGTAAATCAGAAACAAAACAGGAATTGCTGGAAAAGCTCAGCAGGTGTGGCAGCATGTGCGGAGAGAAATGAGAGTTAATGTTTTGGGTCACTAGATCTGAAAGGTTAACTCTGATTTCTCTCCACAGATGCTGCCAGACCTGCGGAGCTTGTCCAGAAAACTCCATTTTTGTTCCTTTCTCAATCACCCATTTTGTTCTTAGCTCAGAAATTGGTCTAATTGATGCTGTTGGAAGCAGATGTAAATGCAGGAGTGTGTCCTCCACAGCCTCAAACTGTTTTATATCCCTCCCACCCTCCCCATCACTGCTTGGGGGAAGCTGCTGTTGTAGGAGGAAGCTCCAGTTATCATGACGTTTGCAGGGGGGCTTTATGGAACAGCCGAGCTATTGGAGAGGGGCAGGAACATGGATTTAAAGAAGAGGTAGAAACGGGAGAGGTAACATGGGACATCATATGTAATCAGGTAAGAGGCCAATGGAGAGACGAGCCGTCGTCACATTTAAAAACTAAACCTCAGGCTCTCCACTTGGAGCGCTGCACACTATAGAACAACAGCCTGCTCACTGAGGTTCAGCTGTGCATGGAGGACCATCAACTCGGTGAAAGGTGCTCTTTGATCTGCCCTAAGCCTTTCGGTCTTCCAGAGCAAGGAGTTGACCTCAACCGAGTATTGCAGACTGGCACATTTCAAGGTCCAGGACCGTGTGCAGCTTAAGTTGGAAAGACCACTTTCCATTGTCTTCCTGCCAAAGTATATCAGGGGTCCACTCAGCTGCCATACCCTCTCTCTGTCACAAAGTATAAATATATGGCATGAGTTAAAAATACGCTTGCGCAACTGCATAGTGTGATGTAGTGTTTCTTGTTCCTTGGAAAGATTAAACAGAACCAAATGAGAACCCTTTTTCTCTGTATATGCTTATAGATAATTATTTTTACGAACAATGTATATATTTGCAATAACGAAAGGTGCCAGAAAATAGGGTGAGGCTGGATTTTGCCTTTTTCTGACTGGAAAGACTACAAAGGGCCAAATGACCTGCTGATACGTAAACCTTTTTGCATTTCTGTGAAATATCCGACATTCACAATAGCAATGTTAGAAATGTAATCCGTCAGAAATAAAAAAACAATTCACCCATTCCATAAGCATCATTACTGAAATAAGTGATAACAAGGTGTAGAGCTGGATGAACACGGCAGGCCAAGCAGCATCAGAGGGGCAGGAAAGCTGACGTTTCGGGTCTAGACCCTTCTGCATTCATTACTGAATGTTTCCTTGCCCATGTCCCAGCTCAGGCCCTGTTACTTGTAGTGGAAATGGTGGAGAGTTGTGAACTGTGTTGCAGAGATGTGTGACACTCTGCTTATGATAGTGTGGAGTCTGCCCATTCTGACACCGCCATCTACTGATCAACATTGGAAGGACACCCAGCGCTCAGTACAGGATCAGCAGCTGAGGCAGACAGTAAGGACTGCAGATGCTGGGGCCAGAGTCAATGAAGTGTTGGAGCTGGAGGAACAGAGGTCAGGCAGCATCAGAGGAGCAGGAAAGTTGACGTTTCGGGTTTACACCCTTCAACAGCAGTAGCCCAGGGCTGTTGGGGGCACACACAGAGTAAGGTGGAGAGTCAGTTTCTACTAATCACTGGCATTTTACCCATTCCAGGCTTCAGTCATTCCTCAACCACCGGGGGGGGGGGGGGGGGGGGGGGGGGCACAGTCTATTCCCTGGTGTGCCCCCAGATCTTGCATGAACCCTCAAATTTTCACTCTGGTCAATGGCCTAGCGATTTTACCGCTGGACTATTAATCCAGAGACCCATGTAATGTTCTGGGGTTTGAATCTTGCCAATGGCAGACGGTGGAGTTTGGATTCAATAATTGAAAACGTTCTGGGATAATGATGACCATGAATAGATTGTTGGAAAAATCCATCTGGTTCACTAACAGTAAAATAATAAAACCGCTATCCTTACCTGGTCTGGCCTACATGTGACTCCAGACCCACAGTAATGTGGTCGACTCTTAACTGCCCTCTGGACTATTTTGGAAGGGTAATAAATGCTGGCTTAGCTAGGGACACCACATCCTGCGAATGAAATTTAAAGAAGTGTTGAGAGCTTGTGGAGGGTGCGATAACGGAGGGAAGGGTCCTTCTAGCTGCTAATTAAAGTGGCTGTGTTTACATTGAGTGAGATGCAGCACCAAGGGTTGGGTAAAATGCTTCTTTTACAGTAAACACCCACCTTTTCACAGGCTATTTGGTTGCAACTGAAGAAAACTCTGCAAGGTTTTTCTTTTACATTCTTTCATGAGGTGTGGGTATCACTGACAAGATTTGTCACCCATCTCTAATTGCCCTGAAATGGAGGGGCTTGCTAGGACATTTCAAAGGGCAGGTACAAGTCAAGCTTGTTGCCTTGGGCCTGAAGTCACATGCAGGCCAGACTAAGTAAGGATGGCAGATTTTCTTCCATACAAGAGATTAGTGAAACATGCTTTGCAATAGCCCTGAAAACAGTAAATCTTACATTGAGACCAGTTGATAATTGCCGACCAGACCTGAAACGTCAGCCTTCCTGCTCCTCTGATGCTGCTCGGCCTGCTGCGTTCATCCAGCTCTACACCTTGTTATCTCAGCTTCTCCAGCGTCTGCAATTCCTATCTCTGGGATTTCAGGCATTAGGCAAAATTATAAGGTGGAAAATATCGCCACCTAGTGTAGGAAATATGATATTTTAAACAAAGGGAAATTGGCAGGTCCTCAGAGACATGGCAAAATGTTCTGTAAACTCAGTTAGGGTGGATTGTAAACTGTGAGGAAGACAGTGTGGAACTCCAAAAGGGATTTGACAACTTGATGGAGAGATGGCAGATGAGGTTCACTGCAGAGAAGTGTGAAGTGATGCATCTTTGTAGGAATCATAGAATCCCTACAGTGTGGAAATAGGCTCTTCGGCCCAAGAAGCCCACACTGACCCCGAGACCCATCCCCTATAACCCACACATCCCTGGCCACGACAGGCAATTTAGCGTGGCCAATCCACCTAACCTGCAGGTCTTTGGACTGTGGGAGGAAACCCGCATAGACACAGAAAGAATGTGCAAACTCCACACAGACAGTTGCCTTGTGGAATTGAACCTGGGTCCCTCAGGCTGTGAGGCAGCAGTGCTAACCACTAAGCCACCGTGCCAAACACAAAGACATTATCAAATATTGGGTACAATTCTAAAAATGGGCACAGGAACAGATGAACCTGAGTGTACATGTGCACAGATCATCGAAGGTGGCAAGACAGGTGCAAAGAACAGTTAGAAAAACTTACAGAACTCTCAGCTTTATTAATAGGGGCACAGAGTACAAGAGGAATGATGCTGCTCTTGTACAAGACACCTATTAGTCCTCAACTGGAGTACTGTGTACAATTGTGAGTGCCACATTATAGGAAGGATGTGAATATACTGGAGTGCGAAAAGCAATTGACAAGGATGGCTCCAGGAGTGAGAAACTTCTGTTACGAGGATAGATTGAAGAGGTTGGGACTGCTTTCCCCAGAGAAAAGGCGGCTGAGAAGAGATTCGATACAGGTTTTGAAAAACCTGAGTGGGCTGGACAAAGCAGATTGTAAAAAGGAGTGAGAACGAGAGGGTGGAGCTTTAAAGTGATGTGCAGAGGAAACATGGATGATGGGAAACCAAACTTTTTCACTCAGTGAGCAGTCAGGGTCTGGAAAGTACTGCCTGGGAATATGGTGGAGTTAGGTTCAAGAGGGACATTGGATGGTTATTTGAATGGAAGTGGTGTGCATACAGGGAAAAGGCTGGAGATTGGCATTAAGGAATAGAACCAGTACATACATGATGGGCCAAATAGCCTCCTCTGTACTGTAATAATCCTGTGATTCAGTTGACTAGATGGTGATGTAGAGTGACACCAACAGCATGGGCTCATTTCCCAGAATGGCCAAGGTCACTGTGAAGGCTCTGCTTTCTCAATGTCACCCCCTGCCTGAGGCATGGTGGCCCTCAGGTTAAACTCAACTCTCTCATGAATGGGGATCTCTGGATAACAGTGAATTTCCACAGCTGGGAGGAACTCACATCTGACCATTGGTGTGTTCTGAGTTGGTATCTTAGGTCTGTTGATTGGCTGAGAGAGGCACCATTGTGGTTAAGGAAGTGAAGACCTATAGACTTCCTGTCCTCATGGAGATAGGGTCTGGCAGTTCATACAAATAGCACAGGGGTGAGGTCATCCGGTGATGGAAGGATTGAAAAAATTGGGGCTTTTTCATCGGAACAGAGAAATTTAAATTTAAATATTGAAAACTCTTACTGTAATGAGATGCTAACTGTGGAAATACAGACATCTTGCCCAGGGAGTGGTTCATGACTGGGAGGTGTTGTCATTTGTCACGTACAGAGCATAGGTGCTGTACAAAGTGGTCTGAGCCTCTGCTTGGGCTCACCGATGTACAGGAGGCCATATTGTGTAGCACCTCCTGCAGTTGCAGGGAAAGGTGCCGGGCAGAGTGTGGAGCAGACGAGGGAGTCATCTATCCCTGATCTGGCCTACACGTGACTCCAGTCCTGCAGCAATAGTCCTCTGAAGTATTTGCTAAGTGAAGGGGTATCACAGCTACTAGGAGACAGAAAGAGTTTGGTATGGGTGAACAATACTGGACAGCTGAATGACCTGTAAAAATTCTTCATGAACCAACAAGAGCAAGCCTTTCACAGCTAATGCCACACAGTGTGTGTGTGGTAATTTCCTGTCTCCTGGCCTTGCCATACACTAATGGAAAAGGTCAGGAATGGCATGGAAGGTCACATACAAATTGGTTTCTTTTTGCTATTGGGAGATTAAAATTAAAGGTGAAAGGATGAATCCAAGATCATTTAAGAAAGAAAAGTAACTTGAATTTGTAATCAGTTGCTCTGCGCAAGGGAAATAATTTCTGGTCAATGCTCTCTTTTATCCAGGAAACAATGTTTTTATTTGGCCTGTGTCTTTTAAACTTTCTTTCACCTCATCTGTTGAGAATCCATGGAATTAAGGCATGAGACAGTATACATTTCCCTCTCTCTCTCACACAGAGAAGCAGTGAGTTGCAAATAGCAGATTTTCATACTTTTGATACCAGACTTCAAAATGGCAGTTATTAAAGCAAAGTGGTGATTTCACACAATGTTCGAGTTGGAACTGGAAATTTAAGCACTTCCCAATTTTCCCCACTGTCCCCCAAATTTAATTTGCGCCAGACCGTACCCTGAAAGGAACAAGTAGCTACAATCTTTGAAAACCTGTGAAAATTTGCAGTTGCATAACATTACAATACCAGATAACAAAGTGTGGAGCTGGATGAACACAGCAGGACAAGCAGCATCTCAGGAGCACAAAAGCTGATGTTTCGGGCCTAGGCCCATCAGAGAGGGGGATGGGGTGAGGGTTCTGGAATAAATAGGGAGAGGGGGGGAGGCGGACCGAAGATGGAGAGAAAAGAAGATAGGTGGAGAGGAGAGTATAGGTGGGGAGGTAGGGAGGGGATAGGTCAGTCCAGGAAGACAGACAGGTCGAGGAGGTGGGATGAGGTTAGTAGGTAGGAAATGGAGGTACGGCTTGAGGTGGGAGGAAGGGATGGGTGAGAGGAAGAACAGGTTAGGGAGGCAGAGACAGGTTGGGCTGGTTTTGGGATGCAGTGGTGGGGGGGGGGGGGGGGGGAGGAGAAGGAGGAGAGGACAAACTGGGCTGGTTTTGGGATGCAGTGCGGGAGGGGAGATTTTGAAGCTGGTGAAGTCCACATTGATTCCATTAGGCTGCAGGGTTCCCAAGCGGAATATGAGTTGCTGTTCCTGCAACCTTCGGGTGGCATCATTGTGGCACTGCAGGAGGCCCATGATGGACATGTCATCTAAAGAATGGGAGGGGGAGTGGAAATGGTTCGCGACTGGGACGTGCAGTTGTTTGTTGCAAACCGAGCGGAGGTGTTCTGCAAAGCAGTCCCCAAGCCTCCGCTTGGTTTCCCCAGTGTAGAGGAAGCCACACTGGGTACAATGGCTGCAGTATACCACATTGGCAGATGTGCAGGTGAAGCTCTGCTTAATATGGAAAGTCATCTTGGGGCCTGGGATAGGGGTGAGGGAGGTGGTGTGGGGGCAAGCGTAGCATTTCCTGCAGTTGCAGGGGAAGGTGCTGGGTGTGGTGGGCTTAGAGGGCAGTGTGGAGCGAACAAGGGAGTCACGGAGAGCGTGGTCTCTCCAGAAAGCAGACAAAAGGGTGGGGATGGAAAAATGTCTTGGGTGGTAGGGTCGGATTGTGGATGGCATAAGTGTCAGAGGATGATGCGTCTTATCCGGAGGTTGGTGGGGTGGTGTGTGAGAACGAGGGGGATCCTCTTGGGCCGGTTGTGGCAGGGGCAGAGTGCGAGGGATGTGTTGCGGGAAATGTGGGAGACACGGTCAAGGGCAGTCATGGGCCTTCTGCAGTGCCACAATGATGCCACCCAAAGGTTGCAGGAACAGCAACTCATGCCGCTTGGGAACCCTGCAGCCTAATGGAATCAATGTGGACTTCACCAGCTTCAAAATCTCCCCTTCCCCCACTGCATCTCAAAACCAGCCCAATGCGTCCCCTCCCCCCACTGCACCACACAACCAGCCCAGCTCTTCCCCTCCCCCCACTGCATCCCAAAACCAGCCCAACCTGTCTCTGCCTCCCTAAGCGGTTCTTCCTCTCACCCATCCCTTCCTCCCACCCCAAGCTGCACCTCCATTTCCTGCCTACTAACCTCATCCCATCTCCTTGACCTGTCCGTCTTCCCTTGACTGACCTATCCCATCTCGACCTCCCCACCTATCTTTTCTCTCCATCTTCAGTCTGCCTCCCCCTATTTATTCCAGAACCCTCACCCCATCCCCCTCTCTGATGAAGGGTCTAGGCCTGAAACGTCAGCTTTTGTGCTCTTGAGATGCTGCTTGTCCTGTGTTCATCCAGCATCACACTTTGTTATCTTGGATTCGCCAGCATCTGCAAGTTCCCATTATTACATTACAATACCAACCTACTTCATTGATTTCAGAATATGAAGTCACTGTTGCAAGAAATAGTCCAGAACAGAGGGACGAAGGATTTCAACCGAGAGTCTCTGCAGCTCTTAATTAGTTAGTACTATTCCTAGCAGTTCCTCGTACCCCTGCAGAGATTTCTGCTTTGCTTTTATTCGAGTCTCAAATCGGAAAGCTGTCCTCTCATGCAGTGCTAAGTTCAAAATTGGCATGTAGAGTGCAGGGCTCTTTAGGAATCTACTTAAATTTGAGCTCTTAGATAATTGATCTTTTAACCATTCAACATGGTGGAGATAGTCCAAGTCGAGATGGTATCATTCTGTGCAAGGGGAAAGAAAGACAGAGCGTGAGAGCGAGAGAGCTTAACTGAGTACATTTTGTCAAGGATATTAGCTTTAATAAGTGCAGTTTAAGTGAACAATGCATAGAAAACATTTCCTTTAAAACAATCCTTGAATCAGCTTTAACAGAAGGCCACATTTCCCATTAATCTGATACTAATATTATTTCAGTATGAAATCGATCGAGGAATTGATTGGCAAAACATGCAGCTTCCCTACTCGTTAGATGATTTAAATCTTCATGTTTCACTTAAAAGTTGGATTCGTTACAAAATTATACTGTTTGAAAAACCCTGCTTTTCACTTGAAAGCAACTGCACGTGCTCAGTCACTTCACACCAGCATTATCCTACTTTAAGCAACTAATTTTTTATAAAAAGTCTTTTAAAAATTCAACAATGCGCTTCTACTGTTGCTATAACAAAACTCTGCACCAACTGCTCCAGGGAATGAAAGATTGTGACAAGCAGCAAACTTAAATGCTTTCTCGCTCCATGTTCACTCTTGGGATGCAGGTATCATTGCCTGGGTCTCAGTAAGGATGGTGGGAGCTGCCTTTATGAACTACTGCAGTTCATGTGCCACAGATAGAGTGCTGTTAGGGAAGGCATTCCAGGATTTTGACCCAGTGAGTGATGGAATGGTGATATACTTCCAAGTCAGGATTGTACGTGATAGCACTCCCTTTGTATCTACCGTTCTTGTCCTTCTAGATGGAAACAGTCATGGGGTTTGGAAGATAACAAAGCGTGAAGCTGGATGAACACAGCAGGCCAAGCAGCATCTCAGGAGCACAAAAGCTGATGTTTTGGGCCTAAAAAGGTATTGTTTAAAAAGAGCATTGGTGAATGTCTGTGTATCTTTTAGACAGTGGTGAGGCAATGGCCTAGTGGCATTATCACCGGACCATTAATGCAGAGAGCCTGGTAGTGTCCAGGGGACCCAGGTTCAAATCCCGCCAAGGCAGGGGGGATGGAATTTGAACCTAAATGAGTCAATTATTAGGGGAAGTGCCATCCGGTTCACTTTATGCCCTTCAGGGAAAGGAAGCTGGCCAGGCCTACATGTGACTCCAGACCCACAGCAACGTGCTTGACTTAACTGCCCTCTGGCCAATGGGGATGATGACAATGGTTGGAGCTGGACTCATTTGGCCACATGGGAAGCATTTCATCACCTGCCTGACTTGTAGGAATGGAATACTTAACACCTGACCTCACTTCCATACTTCATTTGAAGTATTTCTGGTAGCCTTGGTTAAATGGATGCCATTGTCCATGCTGAACAATTGCTACACGCTCTACCCCTCCCCAGTGAGGCTAGTAAAAGTGCCCAAGGATGGTATATCACCCTCATGGGTGAAGGCTGTTTGGATCTGGCTGCACAGAATGACTATCCTTGGGAGTAGAATGTTAATAAAGGTGCCCAACCACAGAAGGATAACAAAAAAAAGTAGTGTTCAGAGGAAGGGTCACTGGACCCAAAATGTAAACTGATTTCTTCTTTCTCCCCCCCCAGGGAATGCTACCAGACTGGCTGAGCTTTGAGCCCACGCAGCTGTTTTTAAGCAATAAAAAAGGGTGCCTGAGATCTGACTGCCAAAGCAAATCATCTTCATGTAGCTCAAGGAATGCATGTGAATGAGAGGTTGACAAAAAGCAAGTCTCCCTTAATCTCCCCGAAGGCTTAAGCTCAAGAAACTCTCATGACCTTTTACTTAAGAGATTGGAGGAATCTCCTGTCTGAAGGAGAATTCTTTGGGAAACATGTTGGCAGCAGGAAAAGAGAGTAAAGGAATCACAGGGCTCAAGGCCAAGGCCAAACTTCCATCTCCCAGAAACACTGGTCAACTGCATTCAGGGAAATGGCTCTAGGATCAGGGCTCATTAACCATGTAGGGACCCACAGGAACTCTGGCCAATGACATGGAATTTCCAATAGTTACTCAGTCAACTAACACAGCAGAACACAATTAGGCCCAACTAACCCGAATAGATGGACACAAAGAAACCAACTGGTTTGACCATGTTATGATAAATCACATCACATCTGGGGCAGATTGGACTTAACAGACCTCCTGGTCCAGCAGGAGGGACATTACCAAAAAGCTTATGCAGGGGCATCATGTTTCACCATTTAGTTATTTTACACCCATGTGTATCTCACTAGGGCATGTTAGAGATGGACACAGTCCTTGGAAAATTCCATGCAAAGTCAAATTGATAAAAATGGTACAGTGTGTTCTTTGGCAGATATTCAAAAAACAACATTTGCCTTAAATGTTTGCTATATTTTGGCCAAATAATGATTCATTGTGACTTTTGCAATCTTAATTGCAAGGATGTAGGAACATTCCTTATGCATAGCTCAAAATTGATCACTTAATTGCTACAAGTGGTGTTAAACCCCATCAACTGATTGAAGCCTAAAACACTAACTTCCTCTGTACATTAACCAGCAAACTCAGCCACTAGAGATTTACAGAAACATTTACAGGTTTAAAGCTGATTGTCTCAGCAGGAAAATCCCCATGCTAAGCTAAAACAATGCAAACAGCCTATTGCTGCTCCAATTAAAGCAAAATCTAAAATGAGCTGAAAAACATAGCCTAGTGACATACAAGAATTCAAGTGTGTTACTGAACATCTAGGACAAGTGGGACTTGAACCCTGGACTCCTGGTCCAGAGGTAAAAACACCAGTGCATGAGTCCTTTGTCAACAAGGACATTAGAATTGTCTTGAGATTGATAGCAAGGCAGGGACAAGTGGGTGTGATGCAATCAGTTGAGGAGAGGGGCTGCTTAGCTACTTGGTTTTATTTTGGTTAAAAATGGAGGAAAGTTTTGGGCTTCTTTCTTTTTAACACCAATCAGATGCCTGCTGAAATCTTACTCTTATCTGCTACCAATTGGTATTTGTACACTGGGTTAGAAATCAAAATTCATTCAGGACTATTTTTGGATTAATTTGCTGCACCAAAGTTGGAAAAGTAGGTGTTGCAAAGCAAAGGGCAGCACAGACTTTCCGCTTTATTTCTAAGCAATAGATTTTCCTTATCACTTCAAAATATACAAGTCATAGCTGGCATGTGCATGTATCTAAAAGTGTGCAAGATAATAAAATGTGAGGCTGGATGAACACAGCAGGCCAAGCAGCATCTCAGGAGCACAAAAGCTGACGTTTCGGGCCTAGACCCAGTCTAGGCCCGAAACGTCAGCTTTTGTGCTGAGATGCTGCTTGGCCTGCTGTGTTCATCCAGCCTCACATTTTATTATCTTGGAATCTCCAGCATCTGCAGTTCCCATTATCTCTAAAAGTGTGCAGGTAGTTTTACCTGTAATTTAAACACATTAGAGCAAAATAAAAGTTCTGAATGAATAACACGAAACATACTCCTCTACAATCAGCCCACTCACTAAATTCACTAAAACATTTGCTTAGCTGGAAGCTGACTATTTCCATTCTCAATAAATGGAGAAGCACCTGCTGCCTTCCAGGTTAGCTGCTCTAATTAGGCCCTTTTCCACAGATATCAGTCACTGTTTTCTCAGCAGTTATCACACTTCAGAAATTCTGAAGCTCCCTGCCTCTTACTCCAGATACTGGTTAAAAAATAAATTTGTTTCTGCTCAATTGGTAAAATGCACCTCCACCAAATTTAAGTTAGGTTAACCTCCTATCTGCCACAAACCTGTTGCATGGCAAAGCAGGCTGGAAGGTAGGAGTGTGGCCTACGCTTGTGCTTTGATTGATATTCCTGTAAAATACCTTGGAACAAAGCACTACACAGATCAAAGCTGTAGTACAGCTCTGCATTTTTGTAGAGCTCTGCTTACCAGTTAAGCTGTTGCTGTAGAAACAGGTCTCTTACCAATGGTCCACTGGAGGAAGAGTGCTGTCATTTGGGTGGTGCCAATTTTCAGATGACGTTTTCTATTCAGACACTTCACTGCTGATGCATAAACTCTGACAGTAGGGCTTTGAGGATTTATTCCTCAGGTCAAAAACATTCCTTTAAAATAGGGACAGCTTGCTGTATTCTGCCACTAAAAATCACCACATTTCAAAAGTTGTTGTGTTCTGGAATAAGTTTGATCTACAAACCGTTGCTCACTGTACAGCTCTGATCACCTGTTGGAGATCAACAGATTGAGACTTCCAAATTCAACCCAAAATATTGATCTTACTTGCAACTTCATGTCATAGAATACCAAAATATGACATGTTGAAATTCAGCCATTTTCTGCCGTGAGCTAAGACAGCACTTCAAAATCTTCAGAAGTTGAAATTACATGCCCAGTGCGGTCTCAGGTTCACTAAAACAGCAGACAATAAGTTTTAGAGCCAGACTTAAAAAGCTAACCACCTTGGGACACAGTTTTCAAAGAAAAAATGTTCAGATAAAATAACCCTAAAAGATTGTTAGCTGAGTATTCACAGCAGCTTCTTCCCACTGCAGCACAGGCACTTGATACCCAGAGATTGCAAGCAACTACACAGCTAACAAAGTGTTCATGCTTTAGAATGACCAGATGTTGCAGTCAGTCATTTTTTCCTGATGGTTTGTTTTCTTTTCACTCTCCTTTCCCTCTTCCCCACCAGTTTAATATAAAACACACCTTGGAGGTGCAGGGCAGCAAGTGCTCCCAGTGTCAATGGCAGTTATTCTAAATGGTGGCAGGCAGCATGGGGTGGTGGCAGGGTCCAGGTTAAGCACCTGTGAGGAGGTCATGCCCAGCACAGCTAGGACAGTTAGCCTGCTGTTGAATTGTTTACAGTCAAGCATAACTGCACCATTTCTGACTTGCTAAACTTGTTAAAAATGTTTTGTTTTGAGATTCTGTAGCTAGGTACCTTTATATCCGAGATGGCCACTTTTAAAGTTTACTGTACTCATGCAAGTGCATGGGCCAAAAGGTCATGTAATTCAATTTATACTGCATCTTAGTGTTACAGGAGACTCAAAACCACTTTTCATAAAATGGTTTGATCTAACTTTGTTGAAAGAATATCCTCTTCCAAAATTTCAAGGAGTGCCTGTTTCTAGCACTAAACCTGTTAGCAGATTGTCTAATACCAGGCACTGTGTACAGACTTAGTGCTTGTTGGAAGTAAAGAGGTGAGAAGCATTGCACTGAAGTCTGAACAGCTGAGTTATCACCCAGGAGGAAGATATTTCCAGAGGTTTGGGGAGTGGTTAGATTAACTGGTCAAGTGGCCAACATTTGACAAAAGGGGGAAGGGAGGAGGGAGAACAGGAGCTTCTGCTCCTCACTGTTAGAATGACTAGTACATTGATAAAACACTCACTGGTTCAGAGACAACAGGGAAACAGCATCTATGTAGATACTGTGGAAATAGACCCTTTGATCCATACTTAAGCTAACCTGGTTTCTTAAGAGGTAATCCATTTGCTTACATTCAGCCCATATTAAAATTTTCCCATCATATACCTGTCCAAACAGCTTGTTTCATTTACTTGCTTCTGCCACTTCTTCAAAGTGGATTCCATATACACCACCCTATTTCCTCTCAGGTGCCTCATATCATTGTCACCGTAAAAATTTGCTTGTTAGTTTCAGAGTCCCATAGCTTGGGGAATGAGATCACCAATCCATCCTATCCATGCTCCATTCTTTCAAAGGAAACTACAGACTGTCCCTTAGCCTTTACACTCCAGGGACAAAAGTCCCAAACCCTGCTAACATCTTTGTTAATCTTCCATACCCTTTCCAGTTTAAGAGGATATCCTTCCTAGAGAAGGATGACCAGAATTACATGCAGTACTCAAAAAGCAGCCTGATCAATGTCTTGTACAGCTGCAATATGATGCACCAATTCTTGTACAACGCAGCCCATCTTTGGACTAGCAGATCAATTTTCCTCTCCCAAGTAATGTGGGTCAGATCCTCATTGTCTGCTACAAGGAATTCAAGGAACAGGCAAGAAGCCATTTTTGAAAATAATGCTGATTGGTGAGTGCCAGGAATTGTGTACTCAAGTTGTACAGTTCAAAGATACAAAAATGCATGAGACCACCATTGCTGGCAACTACAAAACCAATACATCTGCTAGAACAATTAAAACCATGAAGTGAAAGCCATATTCAGTTACAAAATGATGGCTACAAAAGCAGCTAACTGGTCACTATAAGCTGCCCACCATACAGCTAATTACCTTAAAATCCATTGTCTTCAGTTTAGTCTAAGATAGCATAGTCAAATTCAGTTTATGAATTAGGGATTCAGATATTGCAGTCTCTACCCATCAAGGTAGAATGAGAAGTAGTGCATTCTTACCCAAGAGTTCTAATTTACTGACATTTCACTACAAGACATCAGTTTTAAGCCAAATCCACCATGTAAACATTTAAAATCTTCTGTACTGCCGTGAAGGGTAACTGATGAACTTGACAGTTTGTTAATAAACATTGCAATACCCATCTTAAATCAGATTCCAAAA
The DNA here is from genome assembly GCF_030684315.1 of Stegostoma tigrinum. Taxonomy (NCBI): domain Eukaryota; kingdom Metazoa; phylum Chordata; class Chondrichthyes; order Orectolobiformes; family Stegostomatidae; genus Stegostoma; species Stegostoma tigrinum. Next base: position 7,243,989 of record NC_081379.1, on the reverse strand, counting down.
ATTCAGGTTAAATACTAAGTTAACTACATCACTACCAAATAGCAAAATGTTTAGAATGCTTCAAAAAAACAAACTTCAACTAAATATGGGTCAACATTTCTGCACATGAACATGAGGCAATGAATCACTCATCATACAGCAATATCATGAGAATTATGTAAACTTTATTTATCCCTCTGGTGACATGATGAGGGCAGGAGTGGGGTAGGTGGGAAGTCAAATGCACATCCATTTCTTTTAGCTAACCAATAAGTTAGCACTGTACAAAGTAATATTCACAACACCTTTAGAGATTCTATAGCACAATTTCCCTTTAAATACATGTCACCACTATAGCCAGCATTCTGGACTGAACCCAATTCTTTCCATTTATAAAGGCCCCCTAACTGCCTTTCAATAAGTTTGCCAGGAGTGTGAAATATTAAAGAGATCCAGAAACTTGAGTATGACTGACACTTTGTTACACTAAACCTAATGTTCATGATTAGCAACAAAAAGCTCCTTACCATAAATTTTACATTAGGCACAAAATTTTAAAACCATGGCACACACTTATGGCATGAGGCCTGAACTGATGCAGAACAGTGCTCCAGCCACAGAAACTAGAACTCTTGCACAGTGTGGCCAATGTGAATTCAGTGCTGCACCAATAAAGAACGCAAAAAGTAATTCTGCATTCCCTTTCCAACTGCACCTTGAGCATTAAACATTTGGCAAAACATGCAGATACTGGCAAAGTTACTTCCAAGCTTAAACTCCATGAGAATATCTGAACACTGCCTTCAGTACCATTACTCCTCAATGAGGACACACTATACATGGTTTAAGGGTGTGGGGGGGGGGGGGGGTGCTAACAAACAGTTCACATTGCACTAAGCCACCAGCTTTGTAAGCAAAGATGGCAACCAACCTACTGGAAATATTACAAGATTCAGTAAACTAGTTAATACTTGCCTTAAGTTTTTTTTTAAATCAGTGCCTCAACAGATGTAGTTCCTAAATACAATTTTAAAAAGCTACATTTGAGTTGAAATGTAATAGTGTGTAATAAATAAAAGTAACAAGTCCTTTATAGAATCTTCATGCTGCAGAGCAGGTGTTTTGCTGTAGTCCTGTGATCTATGACTTATGCGCTTTTCATGAAGATTCAGGTGTAGCAATAGTGAAGTTGACAGTTATGATGTGGATTCTACATGTTGAAGCCATAAGCAGGTTGAGCGTAACCAGCTGGATAACTGTAAGCATAGCCAGGCTGAGGGACTGCAGTAGAGCCTGCTGTCAACATTAACTGCTGACCTAGAAAACCAGAGAATGTGAAATAGTTAGAGATTACAATACATTAGGTCACAGGTCAGAGCACTGGTTAGCCATTTTAAAGTGCTAAAAATTCAAAAGTTCATGGCAATTAATATCTATGGAGACTCCAATATGAAGGAAACCCCAAAGCAGGTTTCATTTCTAAACTCAGTTTGAGCACTGAGCTAACAAATTGATAGCAGTGCTCAAGACATGTTCAAGTATTCTGCTTCTCTTCAGCCCAGATCCACTTATCAGTTACAGGATCCCCACACTTCTCACTTTTGCACAGGAAGGTAACTCTGCTCTGGATCAAAGAAAAAAAACAAACTTAACTTCAGAACTGGAATCAACAGCTCAGACTACAACTGCACATCTAAACATGTTAAAGATGCCCAGAAGGTAGAAATAGTTCAAAGTGGTACAGATTGATTTATGAACAAGGGTTGACTATTCATTAAGATAGGGGCTCTGATTTATAGCTGAGCATGGAGAAGATGCAGTTGCAGAAATACATGTGCACAGATGGATTAAAAATTAGTTTAGTAGGCTGCACAGAACATGTAAATTGTAACAAGGGCAACTGTTTGAAGGGAACAAAAAAACTCAGGTCAAAATCTGCTGAAATTACAAGATTCAGTAAACTAGTTAATACTGGTCCTAAAATTCTTCGTCAGGTTTCAGACATGCTTTAGAAACAAAGGCTCAAAATAGAAATGCTGCTTTGCCAGAGAAGTGTTTCAGATCAATGGCCCATTCAGTGTTGAAAAGTCAGCAACCTGAAACATTATCAAGTAGTTATTTCCTGTTTGGGACTGCCTGGCCTGCTGAAAACTTTAACATTTACCCCTCGAGATTTGCAGTTTTTTTTTGAAAAGCAAAAAAGACTTCAGTCCGAGGTTGCTAAGTCTTGTTGGTTGTGGGTAACTGTAAAACTTAAAATGTAACAGCATGCAAGAACTGCGAAACATAGGCCAAACTGGCAATAAGAAAAAAGGGATACATGAACACCAGCTAGCCCAGAAACAACTAGTTCTCACTGGTCTCAATACACATGGACAGAGACAAAAATTTAGCTGGGCCAACACATCCCTAATAGCACAAACTAAAAACAGTGACATGCCAGCAAATTCTTAGTGGGGGGGGGGGGTGGTGTGTCTGGCATTCCAACCAGAACTCTAAACACTGACCTGAACCAGATATACAAGCCACTGAGAAACAGAACCAGAAGTAACACCATCTACCCCAGTAAACTGAGGCATACAAACAAGTATGCCAGGACAACAACAATTCACCAGGACCATACTGAATAGGTTGTTACCTATAAAACAAGTGTAAAACACTGACTTGGGGAGCAAGTCTGCAACTTGAACCACAACCCAAACTACAAAAGAAATCTCAAACTTTACCTCAAGTCTAGTTATAATTCAACATAAATTGAAGGCAACTACTTAATAAAATGAACACATTTTTAGAAAGGGAGGGCTGCAGTTAAGATGTTGGCTCAGCTGAAATCAACGTGATATTAAACAAACAATCTGGCTCATTTCACAAGCAAAGAAAGAGTTACTGGATAAATTCTAAATCCAGATATATTAGGACTAGAACAGTAGAACTGTTGCGTATTACAGCTTAGGCAAACGTACCAAATACTAGGGGAGCTGGCTCAGCCACTTGGTCTTCATCTTTTCTCAAGCTATCTGAAGCATCAAGTTTATCGACCTAGGGTTTGGAAGATTAGACAATTTAAAAATTAGACCCATGTCAAGTTCATCCAAGAGTCAATACAAAACCAACAAGCACTGTAAACAAACAAGTTAACCCATCAAGGTTTGCAAGGAAAGTGAGTAAAAACCATCAGCCAGGATACTTACCTAGCAGTTTCTGTATCTGCATCAAGACCCACAAAAGTTCATTGGAAAAAAACTTGTCTACAGCAAGCAAGCTGTCTAGTTAAAATCTACTCAGCTAGGCTAGTCATTTAACATGTCACACTGTACAGACGACAAAACCACAAATGCAGAAAGTCAACATGTTAATGCACATTCAGAAACAAGAACACAAGGCTTTAAGTGAATTGAACATTGAATTTCATTTGTGTGAGGCATCTTCATGACAGGCTACTGCTACATACAAAATAGACCACATTATCTCAAGAGGGCATTAGGTCTAGCAAGCATGAAATCTAAATGCTGGGCTCATTTCTATAAAACCAACTGTATCCAAGCTCTGAACTATAGATTTGGATGGGCTCAGAATCAAAAGCTTCAGCTCCCAATGACACTATAATCAATCCTCTACTTGGAGAATGTGGATGCCCCTGGTTAGGCCAAGGTTTGTTGCTTTCCCATAGTTGCCCTGGGGAGGTGGGAGTGAGCTGTCTTCTCAAACCAGTGCAGTTCTTGAACACCCACAATACAGCTAATGTTCTCAATCAGGGTGGTGTTCAAATTTAGAGGTGAAACTTACTGCTAGACATTGTAAAAAGGTTGCATTTTTGGTAGGTGCTATGAAAACAGCCTGTGAGTGCTACTGTAGTGTAGCTTGCAGATGGCTTATTGCTGCCATTGTCACTCATTGCCCTTTGCCACTGTACAATGTGAAAGCCTGCTTCATTGGCAAACAGTGTCTGGAGTGATATTAAACTTCAGAACAAAAGAAGTTTGGCGTTGACTTGAAGTGTTACTTCTTTCATCCTCCATTTCCCCCAAGATTCTGCCAGACCTACTGAGTTTCTCAAGCACTTTCAATTCCAGCATTGTTGTTTTACTACTTTGTTAGAGCTACACTCATCCAGGCAAGTATTCCATCACACTGTTTTGTGCCTTGTAGGTGCAGGCTGGCTTTGGGAAGTCAGCTGGAAAGGCCCTTTCTGCAGAAGTCTTAAACATTTTAGCATTTATACAGCTTGGTTTCTGGAAAATGGCAGCAACCAGGATATTGCTAGTGGGAAAATTCAGTCATAGCTATACCATTCAAGGGTCAATGGGTAGCTTTCAGAGTGAAAATCATGCCATGATTGTCACTCGATAGTCCAATCCTAGATGTTATCTAGGTCTTGCTGTTTTTGGACAAGTAAAATGTTCCATTATAGTTCAGAATGCTGTGCAAAAAATATTTGGATTTCAGTTGAGTGAACAACTGCCAACTACAGGATTTAAAATGAGGGAAACTTAAGGTCATATGGAACAGTTCCTTGAGCTCAGGCTTCATGTTTCTACGACCATTCCAGAAGTAGTGTTCCTGGAAAAGTCAGTTTCTACCAATAACTGCCAGTAACCCAGGCCCAAGAATAAAACTTTATCATCCAACTGCATGAAGCAGCATGTTATAACATTGAGGGCAGAGAGCATCATCCAACAGATAAGTTTCACTAAAGCCATCCCAATCAATTGGGACAGGTTCCGAAAAGGAGCACATGTATCAGGTGCAGGTTTATTGCAGCAAGTTACCTTGCAAGCAGTTATGCACATTGCAGCAGAGCCTACCAAGCCTTTAAACTTTTAAAAAAATCAGCTGTTACTGCTTCAAACGCAAGTTAGCCTTACCGATATTGCTTTGGCTTTAATCGATTGTTGAGCAGTTGGCTTGAAAATCAGTGTTGGGATTGGTGGGGGGTGTGTAGTGGGAAGAAACAGGGCAAGAGAAAATAAGGCTGCATCACTACAAATTAAGAAAGTTAACTCAAAAAAATTGCTCAAGGTTTTCCACCTCTTAACAGCTGCAATGCACCGGTTCAAAGTCAGTGCACCATCCCTGTACAGAAGGGCAAATTTACAAGTTTAGTCTTAAAAACAATAGATTTTGCAAAAACCAAAAGAGTGGCTGTAGGCCAAAACAAAAAAACACCTTTCTACCATGGGGGGGGGGAAGAGAGGGAAAGTAGTGTTTAGATAATACAGGAAAGAGACCAGTTGCAATTTACCATAGATCAAATATACATTACTTTTTGAACCTTGAATAATCTTAAGCGCAAGTGGTGGAAACACTTGACAGGAATTTTAAGAGCTTGCTTTGTTAAGCCATTATATAGAATGATGCAGAGCACATCTTGGAAGAGAAAAAGTGCAGATTAGGATTAAAAGGACCTGTTGCATTAAAAATGATCTTGAAAGTAGCAGTTAGAAAAAAGGCAGCCGAGTGGTTAGTGGAGGCTTTAAAAACAGCTAGTTCGAGATGATTAGCTAAAATATTAATCCATTAGGTTGTTGGCTTGCTCACCATCATACAGACAGACATTATCACCATGCTAGCTAACAGTGGGGCTGCAGGCAGTGTTGTCCTAATCTGCTTGGTTTGGGTTATCTGGTCTGTTAAGTTGGGTTCTCATTTCCAGTGCCGTTCTGCATGGGTTCGTAAAACCAGGCCTCTGGTCATACACCAGTTCAGAACTTTCCCTCCGTGCACTCTGACAATAAAGGCCAAACTTAACTGGGTCAGTGAGACCATCTTAGTTCAAGCCAACCAGACATGTACAGGAATTCCGACAGACCTGGTTTTCAGCCTGTAGTGCAAACATGTGGAATTAGATGCCATATACAAACACATGCAGAACAGAACCAGAAAGTGACAACCCAACTCAGACCAGATCATAATACCAAGCACAGTAGAACACCACTTCATTTGAGGCCACACTGTTACCTAGCATGGTGACAAATTGTCTGTACGATGAGCAAACCAACCTCATCCACAACCCAAGCTACAAATCCTCAGAGCCTTAGGGTTAGTCCATATCTACACTACAGAATTACAAGGAACTCTGAATCATGGCCTGGTTAAGCATATCTCTGCATTAAGCAAAAACCTAAAGCCTCAGTTTAAGAAAGCCTAATGAGGAGTAAGAACAGATTGTCACCTTTTCCATTAAATCAACCTGCAGAAAAAAAAAATTCAGAGGTGAAACTTGAAACTAAAGAGGAAAGCAAATTTGAGAACAGCAAAAGACAAGCGGAAAGGCAACAAAAACAACATTGTAATTTTTGTAGGATAGCAGTACAAAGTTTCTTGAAGTGGTTGGAAAAAACAGGAGTCACGATCAGAAGTGCCTAAGTCACTAATAATTTGCTCTTTGCTCCTCCCCAGCTATCATGCATACATTTAGCATTGATTCAACATGTAGCCTAAATTCTATGAAACATTAGTGGTTAGTGGTCAGTGGTGTAGAGTCCAAAGAACAAACCACTGCTGACTCAGGACAAAAAGTTAAATAGCTCCTGAAATACTTGCTAAAATCTAAAAGACACTAAATCAAAAGTTACTGAAAACAGTGGTAGAGCAAAGCAGTCATATAGCAGAAACAAACCCCTCAGTCCAACTCAATGAAACTGACTAGATAACCTAAAACTGACCTAAATCAATTTGCCAGCATTTGGCCATATCCTGCAATCCTTCACGTTCACATCCATCCAAGTGCCTTTAAAAAGTGTTACTGTACCAGCCTCCATCACTTCCTGGATTTTATTCCACACATGCATGTTCCTGAAAAAAGTTACCCTCAGGTCCCTTTTAAAATCTTGCCCCTCACTTTAACCCTAAGCCCTCTAGTTTTAACTCTTCCCCCACTATAGGGAGAAAGGGAAGAGGCCTGGCTATTTGCCCTATTCATGCCCCTCATGAGTTTTTAAAATACCTAAAAAGGTCACCCCTCAGCGGCGCAGTGGAGGACACCAGCCTAATCAGCCTCTCCATGTAACAGCATCGAGTGTGTGTCAGAGCCCTTGAGCTTAAGATCTATTTGGCAGGGAGAGCAGAATCAGACAGTATTCTGAAAAGTGGCCTCAATGTTCATGGTTGTCTAGGACAAGACATCCCAATTTCTGCTCAATACAACTGACCAAGTGAAAGCAAGCATGTCAATGCCTTCACCATGTCTACCCACTATGCTCCTGCACCCCAGACCTATGTTTGACAAACTCTCCCCAGGGCCTTATCTCATGTACAAATCCTGCCCTTGTTTGCCTTGCTGAAATACAGCACCTCTTGTCTAAATTAAAGGCTTATATGCCACTCCTCAGCCTAGACACATCTGATCTAAAGTTGTCCATTCCAGTCTTCAATAAAAAAGGGAGTCAGCCAAACAGCTAAGCCTAGACTTTTGAAGGGAGCAGAACTCTAGTTAATATAGCATGGAAGCACCTTTCAGTCCAATACATCTGCACTGACCAGCCATCCCAAATTGGGCCTGGTCCCAAGTGCTAGCATTTGACCCATATCCGTCTAAACCCTTCCTATTCAGGTACCCATGCAGATGCTTTGGGAAGGTTGTAATGTCACAGGTAGATAGAACTTCCACTACTTCCTTTGAAGCAGTTGAAAAACTGCTATGACAGAAGGGCAATTTTCCTGCTGGAATTGGATTGAATAAGAAACCATGCAGAGTCTAAACCTTCAACCTCAGTTGCTTGTTGTAAGTGTATAAAAACCTGTACCAAAATTTGGAAGCTGGATTCAGTAACAAAACTGAATTGTTCTCAGTTTGTGGTCAAAGAAACCAATGAGGTTGCTTTATTCCTCCTAAAATGTTCTCTTCTCCCTGCTACTCCCACTAGACTTCCACACCAAGTAAAAACCTCTTGTCTGTCGTCTTAATTCATAGTCTGGGCTGAAACATTTCAGTGGTAGTTTAACTAATGTTCTAGTCAGCTCTTTAGTAGCCACCCAGCATTTGTACTATGCTTGATCATGTGAAGTCTTCCAAGTAGTGAACTCTTCAGAGAGAAGGAAGATTTAAGAAAATCAAGTTTTTGAAGATGATCAGCCAAACTGCACTAGTTGAAAGTGGTGCAAAGGCTGCTCAAAAAGTGAGCTAAAGTTCACTTACTTTGCCAAGATATTCCCTCATAACTTGAATAAAATATGGCATTGCAAAGTCCATGATGTTATGCCTCCATGACAGCTCAAGTACCACATCTGGCCGTAGCAAGTCATAGCATGTGAATAAGCAGGATGCAAAACATTCTTGCTTGCCCTCCTCTAGGAACCACTGCAGGAGTTTCTCAGAGAGCTCGGTGTCCTTGGACTCTGCTGTATATTGCATTGCATCCTGCAAAGGAAAGTCAAAGTCACTCAAAACCAACCACTGCAGGAAAAGTTTAGAATCAAAGTTTGTCAATCAATGCAAGGTTCAAAACTTTAAAGATTCTGTCACCTTGTACAAGTGGTCTTTTTTGCAGAGTTCCACACTTTGCTTCCAGCGATTGTTACCTTTGTAAAGATAAGCAGCAATGCGCCTGAACTCAATTAGTTCATGTTTTTCTAGGCGCTGAGCAAGGACAATGTTGTCAAAGTTGTCATATGCATCAATAGATGCACGCAAACCCTGTGAAAAAGGAAAACCCAAAAAAAGGTAAATCTTACTCATGATTAGTGTTTGATTGACTTTGGGCTTTGCACTTCAGGTCAAAAAAGTACAAGTTAAACCACTGTTACACAGTTGATTCTGTGCCAGAATCATTAGGTAGCTTTCTGAAGGAACACGGGCATCCCTGGCTAAACCAGCATCCATTAACCCCAGTTGCCCTGGGAGGTAGCAGTTGACATACACATTATCCTGCCAAGAACTGCTTATTAATTTGACACAAGGATAAAATTGAGGTTCAAATAGATGCAGCAATGCCCACTCAAAAGTGAATGGTAATTATACCCAGGAGGGATAACTGTAAAGAGACTCCCAGATCAGAAATACTACAGGTCAACACCAGCTGTTTAAAAGCAGAAGTTGCTGGAAATGCTCAGCAGGTCTGGCAGCAGAGAAGGTTAAATCAGATGCTTCAGGTCTGGTGACACTAGCTCAGAACAGGTGGGAACTAGGAAAATGTCAGTTTATATGCAGGTGTTCATAGTATTTAACTCACTACCTCATCTTTTAGGCATGCCCACCTTGAAGTTTTGCTCTGCTGAGATGATTCCCATTTCAATCTTGCCCAAACATTTAATCTTTACCTTTTCCCCATCTTCTGCATATAGGCCAACATTTTCCTGGCTACCACCAGATCAGAGGTGGGCCACCAGTCCCAAAACATTAACCGATCTCTTCAGATGCTTTCAGACCTGCTGAGCTTTTCCTGCAAACTTGTCCAATTTACACCATCTGCAGATCAGAGTTATTTGGCTGTTTAAAATGGGTTGAGGTTGCCAGTTGTGAAAGCTAGCCTGTCCACAAGCCATTAGGGGAAAGTCTTCCCAGTTATTGCAGGCATTGCTAAGTTATACGATAGAACAAGGAGTCCTCTGCAACCCTGAATGGGCTAGTGTCGGATCACATGTGGGGCATCCGCGCACACAGGCAAGACTGCTGAGCTAAAGACCGAATAAAATTGAGCCATGAATGCAAGTTAAACTTGGAATTCATTGGAGTGATTAGATTAGATTCCCTACAGTGTGGAAACAGGCCCTTTGGCCCAACAAGTCCACACCGCCCTTTGGAGCATCCCACCCAAACCCATCCCCCCTATAACCCACACACCTCTGAACACTGGGCAATTTAGCATGGCCAATCCACCTAGCCTACACATCTTTGGGCTGTGGGAGGAAACCCATGCATACACAGGGAGAAATGTGCAAACTCCACAGTTACGCGAGGCTGGAATCAGAAGCTGCCCTTAAACAGCTGCTCAGTATAGTTTTCCCCTAGAGACTTTAAAATGGTGTTGAATCGTACCTGATAATCCTCCTCTTCAGTAAGCAGGTTGTTCAGAGCTTCATTCACAGACTTGTTATTGTGATTTTGAACAGAGCGCAAATATGGTTTTATTAGTGGCAACTGGCCTACCTACAAAAAACCAGAATGCAAATATATCAGGTCACGGCAGCATTAACTCCTTCACTGAAGGTACACTTGGGAAAGTGCACAATGAGCCACAGTATCAGTTAGTGATTGGTGATTCAGTTATGACGACTCACCTTACTGAAAAAGGTGACAGCCCTGGTATGGTCTAACCGTGGTGACAGCACCATTAAGAGATCATTGATCAACAGTGGTTTGTAATCCAGGTAGAACTGCAGCGACTTGTAATACAACTCTACATTAGCAACCTGTTGAGGGGGGAAAAAAGTGAATTAAAAACTTCCCAATCACCCAACACTTAAATTGGAAGAATCAAATAAGTATTGTTACTTCAAACCATTACAGCAAAAATGTTCTATGTTAATAAACATTTGACCAGACAGGAAGTAACAGCAATCTTTGAAAGATTGCATCACTGGGTATGACAGCATATCTTAGCAGCAATGTAACAATATACCTTTGCAATTATATCTTTGTACTGTCCTTCCTTCCAAGCATCTGTTGGGTGACTCATCATAGTAATGACTGCATTGTCATACTCTTCATATTTATCATAAAGGAAGACCAGCTCAGCCCAGAGGTGTGCCTGCTCTGCTGCACGAAGGACCTAGCACAAGGAAAACTGATCAGTTATTCAGCCACGATCAGTTAGTCTACAAACCATAAAGACAAAATTACCAAAGTCTTCAAAACAGGAGACAAAAAAATTAAGATCCACTGGCATTGATGGCCACCTTCCACAAAGTCAACACTAGAGATGCTGAAGTGGCCATTATAACAGCTTTTGATTGGCTGGAAAACGTGAAGTCACATGGGTCCAGGGTGTGCTAGCTAGATGGATAGAACTGGCTGGGCAACAGGAGACGAGAGGGTAGTAGAAGGAGGGAGTTTCTCAAATTGGAGACCTGTAACCTGTGGTGTTCCACAGGGATCTGTGCTGGGACCACTGTTTGTGATATATGCAAATGATCTGGAGGAAGGTATAGGTGGTCTGATCAGCAAGTTTGCAGACGACACCAAGATTGGTGGAGTAGTTGACAGTGAAGGGACTGTCAGAAATTACAGCAGACTACAGACAGACTGGAGAGTTGGGCAGATAAAGTTCAATCCAGGCAAATTCAAGGTGATGCATTTTGGAAGATCAAATTCAAGGGCAAACTATACAGTAAAAGTGGAAATGTCCTAGGGAAAATTGATGAACAGAGACCTGGGTGCTCAGGTCCATTGTACCCTGAAGGTGACATGCAGGTCAATAGGGTGGCCAAGGTGGCATATGGCATGCCTTCCTTCATTGGGCAGGGTGTTGAGTACAAGAGTTGGCAGGTCATGTTGCAGTTGTATAGGACTTTGGTTCGGCCACATTTGGCGTACTGTGTATAGTTCTGGTTGCCACATTACAAAAGGGGATGTGGATGCTTTGGAGGGGGTCCAGAGGAGGTTCATCAGGATGTTGCCTGGTATGGAGGGTGCTAGCTAAGAAGCGAGAGAGGTTGAATAGATTAGGATTATTTTCCTTACACAGATGAGGGGGAGGGGGGGGGGGGGGGGGGGGGGAAAGAACCTGATCAAGGTCTGCAAAATCATGAGGGGTATAGACAGGGTGGATAGCAAAAAGCTTCTCCCTTTCTCCACTCTTTCTCCTCTCCTCCTCCCCCCCCCCCCCCCCCCCCCCACCCCCAGAGCAGGGGGGACTCAATTACTGGGGGTCATGAATTCAAAGTGAGGAGGAAAGTTTAAGGGAGATATGTGTGGTAAGTTCTTTATGCAGAGGATGGTGGGTGCCTGGAACGTGTTGCCAGCAGAGGTGGTAGACACAGGCACGTTAGCGTCTTTTAAGATATATTTGGAAAGTGAGCAAATGGACAGACTGTTTGAAAATAGATGACCGGTTAGACAGAGGATCTTACTCAGCACAGGCCTGGAGGGCCGAAGGGCCTGTTCTTGTGCTGTAGGTTTTTGTTTCACCCATTTAGTTCCATTCCCCAGCTTGTTGCTACATAGCTCTATTTTCGAGCTATCAAGTCCATGTGCCTTTTAAAAGGCTGAACTCTCCAAAACGCTTGTAGTGTGCAAGCCAGATAAAAATCTACTGCATAACATGTTACCTCAGTTCACCTCCCTTTGACATTTCAAATGTGTCCTCTGCTGAGGAGCCTCACCCATGGAAACATTCAGCATTAATGCTGGTGGCAGTTAGTGTTTGAAGTGACTGTTGTGATGTACTCAAAGCAAGATATTTACAGCTTTAAAAACAGCACCAGGAAAGGTGAATGTAAGTTTGAACTGCCAACCCCATTTCACTGGAGTTACAGTTACAGCCAAGAACAAAAAGGTTTAAAAAACCTAAGTTTTCTATTCAAGTTCCAGATCTTCACTCTGGTGATCCTCCTTCAGATCACAGAAAAGGATAATGTCATTAGACTTTAACATTCTACCAGAAGATGGCACAAAACATTATTGCAGTTTGGATGGCAGTTTCTTGGGAAAAGTCAATACCTTTGGAATATTAACTCTGGACCAGAAGAGTTCCAAGTGTTCTCGCATCTTTTGTGGCTTGAATTTGGAGTACAGTATTGCCAGCTCTGTGAACATTCCCATGTGAGCCCGTTCCAAACCCAATGCTGCTTCCAAGAGCGATATCAGTTCCTCAAAATATCCTCGATCCTAGTATATTAAAAACATGTAGTTCACAATTGGTGTTATGCAAGAGATAAATATTTGTAGCCTGACCAGGGAGGCCAGGTTTTCATAGGAAAGCCAGTGACTCAGTGTACAAGATTTCAGTCCTTTAGACATTTACTGCTGGAACATGCTTTTTTTGACATGGAAAACTAAATTTCCTAAAATACGGGTTTAGGAAAGATCAGATGTGAATCAATCTGACATCTGATCAAGCAAATAGGAAATAGCATTATTGCTCAATACCTACTGTGGATTTGTTTATCTACATTGCACATAGCAGCTTATAGCTAAAATCTGAATAAGTTTACTTTTACTACAATTGTTGGCTCAGTCAATAGCAGGATAAGCACATGCCTGCTTCATCTGCTGTCACATTACAATTGCAAGCCTGACAGAACATTGTGGCAGTCACCCAGGTCCACCCACCAGGCCTTCCCATGCAAATCAATGATCAGTGCAAAAGTACACTTTCCCAGATGAGTTTAGAATTCCAATTGTTACATTTATGATTAGTGTTGGCATGCAAACCTATTCAAAGCAATTTACCTTCTGGCTACATAGTGAGTTTGAATTAGGCAAAAATCTGTACTGTAATTCAGTATGACCTCTAGCTTTGGAAATTAAGCAGTTGTACCACCTGCAGCATAGGCTTAAAACTGAAAGCCAAGGGCTGCAACAAACCAAGGCACCAACATGCCCAAGATCCGCACTCGTATCCATGGAACCGTGTGCGTGCGAGCGAGAAAGTCCTCAACTAAGAGGGCATAGGTTTAAAACAAGCGTAAGTAAGGTGTAACATTACTTAAGGGGCAACTTTTCCATGCAGAAGGTGTACCTGCACAGAATGAGCTACCAGAGGATGTGGCCAGCACAATTGACATTTTAAAGGCATCTGGATGATTACATGAACAGGAAGGGTTTAAAGAGGGATATGAGCTAAAAAACACTGGCAGTGGGATAACTTGGACACAGACAAGCTAGATCAAAAAAGTTGCTCCATGCCTTATAAATTGACTGAATCTTGAATGTCTGGTAAACGATGTAACTGCAGATGAGGGAGAACTATAGAGCTGGTGTTGTAGAATGAGAATTACCTGGTAGTAACTAATCAGTTCCTCAAGTTCATCTGCATGGATGACAATGTGTAGTCCACATATCTGGGCCAGACGGAACTCCTGGCCGTCCACACAGGCAAAACAAACCTAAAGATGAGGAAATAGGACAGCAATTCAAAGATTACTCAAAATCAAAATCTCAGGTCTGGACACTGTTCAAATCAACAAATAAACTCTGCACTGCAAATCTAGGTGAAATGTTGGCTATTTAGGACGAGCTTCAAAACATTCACACCTATTGCTCGCTTGCTCTTTTTAGGTGGTTAGGCAAGCCAAATTTTTCTAAGTACTTTGTGAAAAGCACTGGCAAGACTGGAATTTTAATTCAGTTATTAGACACCCAGAAAAAAAAAACAAAGGCAGAATCTTAAACCAGCTCAAGTGATAGTTGTTTTTGTTGGTGTTTCATACCTCCTTCCAAGTTCTGGTGCTGTTAGCTTTGCGAGCACTGTCCACAGCAGCTTGGTACTCTCCTAGATGTACCAGTGTAGAAGCTAAGCGAGCGAAGTTGGACACATTGTTGTAAAGTAACTTTGCTGCATCATACATGTCATCATCATAGCAGCGATCACCAACCTACATTGAGAGGCAAGTAAGTTAGCTTCATACATTGTTGGCAGCATACTGTTGGATTGAATGGTCTGTGCTGTACTGATTAGTGTTAACAGTTAAACAATGACCCAAGAGCTACTACAATTCACAGCACAGAACAGCATTCTATCCATTAAATCCAATGCCTACCTCTAAGAAAACTAGCCCACATTGCTCCACATAAGTTTTCTTCAAGTGCCTGTGCAATTTACCCTTCAGCTGAAGCTGTCTGCTAGGGTGGTGAATTAAGTTCTTAACCAGACTCATTTTAAAAGTCAATTCACTTGAAACAGAACATTTTCCAGCAGTTAGTCTGGCTACTAATCAGCCCTTTCATCTGATCCAGATGAGATATGAAACGTTTGTGGCTCCACAGCACTTGGACCATGGGCCTTTTCTAAAAGTTCTCTCCACTTAGCAGAACACATAGCAATTCTCATTGCATAGATGCAAGCTGCTTTAGTGAGCTGCAGCTCTTAAAGCCTTGCATGCACGTTACACAGCTGTTTTAGAGGGCAAGCATTTAAACTACAAAATCTGACAGAAAAATACAACTGAAACCAAGATTGTCAAACAGACTGAATTCAATAAAATGCTAATTTAAATAGAGTTTAAAATGCAATAGTCTTATAAACAATGGCTTCCTAGTATTACTTGCTGAATGTGGGCATTGTTGGGTCCATTAATAAATTCTTCCAATTCAGACAAGCGGTTGGTCTTTGCCAGAGCAAATATCAACTCCGTCTCCACATACGACTCCTTGGCTTTCTTCCGAGCCATTTGCAGAAACTTCACTAGGTCTTCCCAGTTATCTGAAAAAAGGAAAGAGAAAAAAGTGTGGATTGCACCACTTAAAACATGCAGCAGCATCAGGTAAGTGATGGGATTGCAAAGAATTTAACTGGATACAAGAATGTCACTGGTCGATATGGACATTGCCAAAGGAGACCAGTAGCACAAGTTGAGATCCAATTGAAGGTAGGAAACTCATAGCAAGCCAAAGTTTTGGTTTTAGCTTTCATATGCCATTAACAGTTGGTTCTTACTCCAGGTCAAGAAGTGCAACAGCTGCCAATTGTCATCACCATAGAACACGTTGCTGAGTTACAGTTTAAAAAGGGTGTTAAAGTGATACTGACAAGATAGCAACTTCATGAAAAGCCTAAGAGTACAGCTACTTCTAACAAATGTGTAGTAGGTCAGTGCAGTCAAAAGTTAGCTTAAGTAACAGTTCAAATTTGTCTTTACAATTGCATTTGATATGGTTGAAAACATTCAAGTGCTGCGCAGAAACTGACAAGTACAGATGTTCTTAAAAATCAGCTTGTTTAAATGGGCTGACCCTCTAGGCCAGGTGGGGCTTGATCCTTCTGATTCAGAGGCAGGGACATTACCATCACATATCAGCCCTCCAGGTGTGCATTTAGCTAAAATATATTGGAACAGATGATTAGAAGCTTATTGAAAATGGGAGATTTTAAAATGGAGTAGCTAAGTGATGGAATTAAAAGGCAAGATGACTTAGATGAAATTTCCAAACTTAAGGCTTAGAAGACCAAACATGCAATTGTCAGTGGAGACTTGTTGCCAGAGTTAGATGAGCGAGTGTTAAGGGGCTAAAAATATTGATCACTGATGGAAATAAAAAAGACGACAAGATCAAAAGAGGGATTTGGATTGAAAGTGGATTTAAAAATTCAACTATTTGTCAACTGTGAGCCACATTTGTTTGCAGTGGTCATGAGTAGGAGATCTGATGTAAGTTACATGAAACAGTTCAGACATTGGTAGGTTGGGTGGGCAGAAGTAGTTGACAAGTGACAGTGTGCAGGAAAATGTGAAGTTAGTTTGGAAGGGAGAAAAGAACAGTATTTTAGGATGGAGATAAGCTGCAGGGAGTTCCAACACAAAGGGACTGGGAATACTTGCACATGAAACAAAAAAAAGTGAGCGTACAGGTGCATCAGTTCATTAGGAAGGCCAATGGAATGCTGGCCCTGAAACAACAGTATGAGGTGCTGATAAACTGACATCTACAATACTTGAGCAGATGTTCTTTATTTCATTAGAGGAATTTCACAAGAACACTCCATAACTAGGGTAGAGTGTGTCTTATGGGACAAGGCTAAAAAAGTTGGACTCTACTCACTGGAATTTTGAATGAAACATGGTGATCTCATGAGGGCAAGTGCTAACAGGATGACAGACCCTCTCTCACAAGGGCCTAAGAGCAGAAGTAGAGAGGTGCCAATTTGAGTCAGGAATTTATAGTTCAGTGCTTTCAGAACTACCCTCTCAGCTCCCTTTGACAAGGAGCCCCTGAATATATATATATTCAGCACAGAGATTTTTGATCAGTAAGGGAAATCAAGTTGGGGGTTCACAAAAAAGGTGGCAGGAAAGTGGACAGTGTCAAATCAGTTATGATCCTATTGAATGGTGAGGTAGGCTTGAGGTGCTGAACAGCCCAGTTTTGTTCCTATTTTTGGTTTTGTGACATGTCAGGTTAACAGGTCCACACCTACATTCACATCTCTTCAGGCCAATAAAGGAGCAAGTGTTGTACAAGCTCAGCAAGAGAAAAATCTTAAGAGCTGTGTTGCAATGTCCTTAAGCTGAGTGGAGGGGGCCAGGTTTGAGTATTGTGCTGGAGAAGTGCATTAAATCCATAAACAGGGTGGCCACAAAATATCTAACCAGGGACAGAAGAGTGGCTCAGTACAAGAGGTAAAGCAAGGTGATGTTCAGTCAGCTGACACGAGACTGGAAATAGGCAGTCAAGTTTGAAGCTCAGCTCTACTTCATGTGGGACAAAGCCAAAGTCTGTAGTAAAAAGTGGACAAAAACTAAAAGTAATCTTCACTTGAATGTTTCAGAAGGTCACAACTCATTCCAGGTATGGATGTTTGACAAGCAACATTAAGGATCTAGAGAAAGATTCAGCTTGTGAAACCCAATAGTATCCTTTACTTCATGTTGAAATGGAGGAGAACAGAGTCCTTGAAAGATTGAGGCAGCACTGAAATGGAAAGATAAAGCCAGCAAATCTCTGCAGTGGTTTGATTGGATAAGCACAATGTAGCTGCGAGGACAGTACCATGTAATTAGACAAGTAGGACTTTAGAAGACTGCACAGTTTTAATGATATCAAGTGTTACTAACAGGCAGGAGAATACAGTACCAAAAAGATCTCAGGATATATCTTGTCTTTGCCCTAATACTGAGCTTAGGGAATTTAAAAGTTTAGTGTTAGCACAATCAGGGACTATGATGATAAGTGTGGGCAGTCATTTGCCAATGTAGACAGGTGGCCTGGAGGAAGAGGAAAAAGGGGGCTGAGGTTAAAGGATAAGAACCAGTTACAGTCAGATATGGGAGCCAGACATGGGAATGTAGTTCAGGGTGATCAGTTTAAGTGGAAGCCGAGGTTGATCCCTCTTGTCAGATGGTGAAAGTAAGGTTGGGACATAAGCTGACTATACAGTAACAGACCTTAAAGTTGATTTTCAATTAACTACTGAATGTGCATAACTTCAATGACCAATACTCACTGTTCTTGTTGGCTGCTTTTACAACCTCCATGTAAGCAGAAGGATCATCTGCCTTGATGTAGGAATCAATGGCTTCTTTAACCAAATCCTTCTGTAATTGTGCTCGTGCCAGCTGACTCCACACAGCTGGCTCATTGCAACGTTCTGCAAATTCATAAGCACGATCAAGATTGCCAATGTGGTCAATGAGAACCTAGAAAAGGGAGGAGAGGTCAGTTAAAAGTTGAAACAAATTGAGGTTTACAAAGCTGTTTGACACCCCAGCTACAAAGTCAGTAAGAGTCATCAGAAACCATTAGTCTAGTGCTTCAGACAAACAGGATGTTTAGACAATTCATTCACACTGCCTACTTTAGGTACTTGGCTACATCTACTTATTGAAATGCAATGTGTCAATCCCTGCATGCAGAAGAAAGCAAATTCTTGCCTGCACAGCAGAAGTGTTCACATCAAACTTTCGGAAGATTGCAAAGGCTTCTTCGAAAAGCTCATTACTGATGGCAATGTTGGCAATATCAGGAGCATCATAGTTGTCTAGACGATTAATGTACTCCATTACACGGGTGCGATCTGCTTTAATAGCAGTTAGTATCAGTAGGTTCTGTAGATTCCTGCAAGAGAAGATTTACAAAAGCCTCTGATCAACCTGACAAATTACATTGACAGTGCAATTAAAGAGGCAAAGCCCTTTAAAAGCTTATTCCATGCAAGGCAGTTGCTCAAATTGGATTTCTATGCTTGAAGGCTTAAGAACAACAGCTAACAGCAACAGTCTACAAAATGGTTCATACTATGCCACCATCTCCCAGGAGGTGGAATCTTTTTATGCAGCATTCTAAGATTGAGTGGGAGCCAGCTCAGGGCAAAGTAGAAACTACCTACCATCTACTGGGATTTTGATAGAAATCATAAGTTTGTTCTTGCTTAACTACATTATAGACACTTATTTCAATCCTGAAATGTTCACAATGCACAGAATTAGTCAAATATTTCTCACCTATGTTCACTGAAGACATTGTTATCCAAGACAATCTTCTCAAGCAGTTCAATCAGTTCATTGGGAAGGTCAGCAGTCATAAAGGCTTTCACAGTGACTGAAACTTCTTCTGGATCCTGGGTTTCAGACAGGGCTGTTTGGACAACCTGAAAAGCAATAATTTCACTTTACAAAATGGTTCAGGAGGCTCCAGTTAGAAACTCAAGCAGCTGTTCTTATCCCAAAGTCTGAGGCTCAAATGTATTGCTGGGTCAAAGGGTGACATTCAGTGAAGATAAGTGTTGGAGGAAAGAGAGGATGAAGGGTTAAGAAAGAACGTGTTCACCACCACACATTCATTACAACTTGCTACAAAATTTCTGCACTTTTGAAAGTTAAAATTTCATTGCAGTCCTGGTAAATTGCAAGTTCCACAACAGTGAACTAGATTAGCACAACTTTGAAGACCTTGATCCTCAGGTGTCTGTACTTGGAATAGAACATCTACTGATCAGCAGTTTTAGTGCATTACTAGAATTAGGATTGGAGAGAAGTTTAATCTAGCAGCATGGTGGTTCATTAGTTAGCAGTACTTGCAACCTGGGTTCAGTTCCAGCTTTGGGCAACTGTGGCACTTGTACGCTTACCTGCATGGGTTTCCTGCCACGTTCCAAAGACATGGAATGTATGGATTGGCTGTGCTAAATATTGCCTGTAGTGTTCGGGGATGTGCCGGCTAGGTGGGTTAGCCACAGAAAATGCAGGGTTACAGGGCAGGGTAGAGGCATGGTCTCAGGAGGGTTAGTGCAGACCCATTGGGCCAAGTGGCCTGTTTCCACATGCTAGGGATTCTAAAGATTCTGAAAAAAGGACACTTGTTTCCATGACAACTGGGATACAATACAAACTATGCTAACTGCAACAGTAGCTGAAACTGAGTTGCAAAAATCTTCCACCCCAATCCATCACCTTCCATTTTTTCCAATTTTGACTGTTCAAGTCAAAGTTCATTTTGTAAGCTGTTTACTCAGTTTAGGAAAAGTAAAAGCAGTGGCTAGGCTGCAGTACTGTTCCATTCAAAACAAAGATACAGTGCACAAGCAGGAATCTTGCAGCATAAATGGTAGTGTTCCAACTCTGGATCAGGAAGCATGGGTTCAAGTTCCATCTGATCCAAATGGAAGTCCTAACAGGTCAGTTTAAAGTTACGCATTGCAAGATTTAAACAGTACTAGTCTACTATGAAGTTCTTGCTTGAGTTAAAATTACATTTACCTTAAACCTAAGCAGAATGTAAAAAGAATACCTGGTCAATCAGCTGTCGTCTAAAGGGATTATTTTCTTCAAGAACATTGGCCCAGAGCTGTGGATCTTTTCTACGTACAAGATAGCGAGCCTCACTCTTGAATAGAGAGTTCTCATTGCAAACCTAGAGATAGTTAAATCATACAAAAATTCAGCTGAATCTGTCACTCCTTCACTCAGTAATTACCAACAACTTAAAGCTCTGGCACTAAACAGTTTAGGTGGCTACACATTGGAATCACAATTGAAGGACTGCAACTACTGCCTTACCAAATCACCCCTTTAAAAACAAGATTTGCAAAAAAAGATGATGTTCTAAACCATATTGATTAGTGAAAGGATCATTAGAGTAGAAACAGGAGTCTATTTTTAATCCCTCTGCTGTCAAATGCCTTACTGGTCACCATAGTCAGGCAGCCAGAGATGTGTAGTTTAAATATCAAAATGAGCTTGGCCACACCCACTATCAAAAATTAAGTATAGAAGGACCACACAGCCCTGTTAGCACTGATATTCATGATAGCCTGGAGTTTACAAATTCAATTCCAGGCTGCAACATCTAGCCCCAGAGTTTGGGCAGACTGAAATCAGAGGATGTCTGCTCTTAGCTTCCCTCAGCAGATCTGAGCCACATTACTATAAAACTGCTTTTTGGAGAAAGTCCCATGCAGATGTTTGTACCAGCCAAGCACTCATGCCTCATCCTCCAATACTTGGCTGGCATGCTTTAAGTGCTTAAATATTACAATGGCTCAACTATTGCCTTTTCAGGCAGAGAGTTCCAGATACTCAATGCCTAAAATGCAAAAAGATTCTCACTTTAACTGTACACCTGACTGGCACACAAGGGAGAAATTTCTCCCAAGTATCTTGTCTACGTCTCTGCTGTATGCAACTCAACAGGTGCCCACTCAACATTCTGCTCCAGTGAGCACAACCCCACATTCCAAGTTGTTCGTTGATGAACCACTCCAGCCTAGGTAACATCCTGATCTCTTCTGCACCCTCTACGGCACATCTTTCCTCCAGTGTAATCAGAACAGCCGTGCCACAGCTGTGGAAATAGCCACTATAACCTCCTTGCTAAAAAGGATCAAACAGTTTCAGAAGCAAGCAAATTAGGCCAGCTTTTACCTAGCCTGTACTCATCCTAAAATCTTGGTTCAAGACACTAACCTTGATCAGATCCAGGTCACACTGGCCCCGCTCATAAGCGACACAAGCTAAGTGTGGATCCCTCTTTTCACAGTACTTGCCAACCACTGAGCTATCGTAGAAGGGATTCTCACGCAGGAAACGCTCAGGATTGTTATTACTGTCAATATAGATTTTAGCTAAAGCATTGTGAGTAGCAGGTTCTTCACATCCTTCATGAATTCTAGCCTCCAGCCATGGAAGCAGCAATTTTAATCTGCAGAGAAAACAAATAAGTTAGTGGGGATAAAAGCAGCAACTTAGTAATTTTGATTGCAGTGAAATGTCAAATTGGAGCATGCATCTCTTTGAAAAAGGTTGCAAGAGGACTTCCTGGGGAAAATACTCTAGGCCATTCCTCATACCTTTTAGTCAGAAGGATCAATTTCCTGTGTTAAGTTTAAGGGGGAAGATGTGGCTAAGGGAAATCCAAGGGTCAGTTGCAACTTGCAGTTCAGGCAGATGGTTGGGATTTGAAAACTCAAATCCATCTGCAGCTGTGACACTCCCAGACTAGTACAGTGGTCTGTCAAATAGTAAGAATGAAGTTGCCTGAATAAAACCTTGTAAAATCAATTACATAGCAGGGAGCAATGACCATTGCTATCACCTGGGCAACAGTGCTAGCTTGAATGTTCTGACATCCAATTACTGGAAGTCTGGAAATTTGAGGCACTACAGTCAGTCTTATTTTGGAATGTAAACTCAAAGTTCTCATTAACATGGAACAGATCCATCTTGTGTTTATGAAAAAAGCTCAAGTTGCTGGAAGAGCTCAGCAGGTCTAGCAGCACGTGAAGGGGGAAGAAAAACTTCATTAATGTCTTGGTCCAGTGACTCTTTAGAACTGTTAAGGCTCACTGAACCCAAAACATTGGCAGTACCTGAAAAGACAGTCCTACTGAGGTTTTCCAGCAACTTGTTTTAGTTCCTGGTTCACAGCACTTTTGGTTTTTTATGTATTTTCTTCATTTGTCCTCAAATCTTGATACTATGCACATTTGTTGCAACATCAACAAAACCAACATGTAGATGACACATCTAGAGCTGCTCAGTACTCCATAATGACAAAGTTGCTCATTAAAATAGAGACAGTTAAAAACTACAATTGTCAAAGTGCATGCTACACTTCAATAGGAGGAGTGAGTCTTTTGTACACAGCTACTTAGCTGGACTCAAATCAGAAACTTGCCTCAAATGTTTGGAGTCAGCACTAGGAAATGAAAAAAGAATACCTGACCTTGTAGGCAAAGGAACAGTACCACTGAAAACAAAACATTGCCTTACATCAAAAAGGGTAGGGGAGGCAAGCACAGAAGACAGAAGCCTGTTACTAACCTGTTCCTTTTCTCTACTTCACCCACAAGCTCATCAGTTGAGAACTGTCCACGGACTACAGTGATAAGATTTTTGATAACTTCTTCAGAGCAGTCCACGTCCAGTAGTCCACCTACCACTACTGGAAGCCTGCTGGGATTCACCTGCATGAGACAGCAATTCCAAAATTTTTTAGAAAAACCAAAAGGAAAACTAAAGAGAGAACTTAGATTTTTCTCTTCATGAATTCACTTTTCTACAGTTACTGTTTTGTCAAACAAATGGCTGGGAGATAGTCAAGTGTTTCCACAGTAGTTGTTCATACAGCTTTAGAAACTCAGTATAACTGAAAATCACCCTCATTTTAAATGCCACAAAATCCTGAGAAGCAGTTTGGCAAAAAAAGTGTCGCACAAGCAGTACAGGAAGAGGTTTGTCCAATTGCACCCAGAGCCACTTTTAGGCCCTATATGCTTGCTCTTACTTCCCTTCATGATTTGATTACTTTCAGAATTGTGGAATGATAGCAACATGAGCTAAAGCAGCAATTACAGGCAAAGTGGTACAAAAGGAGGAATACAAAAAGCAAGTGAGGCAAGTGTAAATACGGCTTAAAGTGCAAGCATAAGATTGCACTTTAGGTTTAATAAAGCAGTCTCCTTACCCAAGGATCAGTATGTACGTTCAGTGGGCTGCACTAAAAATTCACTAGCTGACACGATAGATTGTCCAGTGAGCTGAGAATCTTAACTCAAAGATCTTAAGACTGCAGATGCTGGGTAAACTGCTGCAGCTGGAGTGGGGCTGGCTCTAGAACTAGGTTAAGATCTCAAATTTAGGCAGAGATGAAGTACTGTCTTTACTCTAGGATTGCTAGGTTTGAATTAGCTATCCTGGAAGACTCAGTATATTGTGTGCTACTTGACAGTTCAAGGGAGTCAGAGGCTATTGAGTGCTTCTACAACTTTCCTCACCTGATGCCCCCCCACCCCTGAAGTACAGCTATTATCTTATTCAATGGTGGACCAGGCACAGGGCTGAATACATACTACATGAGTGCTCAGGATTTAAAAAGGTTGATTTCCCAAAACCATGATGGCTGGTTATAAAGAACAACTTTATGCTTTTGATTTCACTGACCTTCTGGACATAGATTTCAATGTACTTCTGCAGGTTGTTGCGGTACAGGTACAGAACTAGGTCATGAACAAAGTCAAACCGATCACACACAATGATTAGTGGTAGCTGGTCAGTCAGTTTGGCTTCCTGAAAAACAGAAAAGAAACAGTTACTGCCTGGTGTAAACATGATATTTCCTTAAGCAGGAAAATGAGGAACATTCTAACAGCCTTGTTTCTACTGGATTTGCTTTTGCCCCTCTACTTCAAAATAAGGTAGAATACCTTGATTTAGAACCTTATGTCCATTGCTTTAAAAAGATGCCTGAAGGAGTATGGCAGTGACTAAATACAAAGTGTGTTCAGGTAACAAGGATTACTGAAAAAGATGCATCCAGTACAGGGGCAAGTTGACCACAGAATCTTGAGTGGTCACCAATTTAGTATAGAAGCTTGACTTGTGGTTGTAACACTTCACTGCTGGGACTCTAGGCATTGAAGAGTTACAATCTCATGGGTTTGAAACCCAACAAGAATTTGAATTTACGGCTGCAATTATGCTGCACCTAGCAAGGTCATCTAAACAAAAAAGGATTGAGGTGACAATACAGAGTTTACCATAATCACTATGAAACCAGCTTCATTTTTTTGATAGATATTCCTTTCTTAAACTACCCATGCATCAAGTGGCTTCCTGGGTCAAGCCAGTTAGAGCCACATTTTGCAGTGGCTCTGGGAGTCATGCAGGCAGACAGTGCAAGGATGGCAAGTTTAAAAAGCAGCAATTAAATGGGTTCTGACAGCAACAATTAAGTAACCTTAAGATTCTGGATTAACAGCCCATGAATTCCCTCTGCACTAAGAGGTAGTTACATTTAAAGACTTGAACATTAACCACCATAGCATCACAACATGGAAGCAGACCCTCCATCCAACTATCCCATGCTACATTCCCAAACTAAAGCTGTTCCACCTCCTGTCAGTTCATTCTACACACAAAGGACATCCTCTCCTCACCTTACAAAATATGCCCTCTAGTTTTGAATGCCCCCACCTTAAGGAAAAAGGTCCTTCACTATCTGTACCCCTCAGTTTAATAAGCCACTATAAAAAGGTCACCCTTCAACCTTCTACAATCCAGGGAAGAAAGTCCCAGCCTATTTTAAAAACCAATTAAACCCTCATTCTCAGCAACATGCTGGCAAGTCTCAACTTCTCCAGCTTAGAAGCATCCACTTTGGATAATAGCCTTCATGCTGCTAAAGTGGCAGCTCAATTTAACACCTACAATGTAATTAAAATCTCCAATAACAAAGACATGAAGTGAACAAAACCCCCTACTTCTGAAGAGTAACAGTTTTAACATAACAGAACCAAGTGACATTTTTCCTCCATCCAAGTTAACTGGGAGCTTGTCTAGGCATCAGGGAGAACAACAGGAGGATCATCTATCCACTTTCATCTGCACAGCCAAGTGATCGGACCAGCATCCATTTAATACCATCATCCAAAGTTCAATGTTAATTCTTCAAGGTGAAGAGTGAGGCACTTTCAGCACGTTAGGTAGGAATTGACCAGCTATCCATGGAAAAAAACCAGCTTGTTACAGGAGAATTGACATTTTAAACAAAAAAAACTTAGCTACCAAGTTGCTCAGGTAGTATTAGATGCACTTTACAAGTATCTTGCTGAACCAGGCTTACCCATGTAATAGTTACTAGGGCAACTGGATGCCAGGGCAAGATATTCTCAGCAAGACAGCAAAAAGTGGTTTGGCAAGGCAAGTGTTTCAGCTTAGTGACCCATCAGAATTGCTGCACTTTCCAATGACAGAACTTTGCTGTTAAGGCAATTAAGGCTTGCATTTATACCACCTTTTACTGCTTCAGACCATCTGGAGGCTATTTGGTTCTCTGAAGCTGTAAATCGATTGGACCTATAGCCTTCAAAATGTGTGACAGACATGCAACAGGGGAGGCTTTTGGTGTTGAGATGGATGCTAATTCCACACTTGGATCAAATGGATGTGTGATGGAATATATTCTGTTAAGTTTAAAAGTTAGTAAAGGAATAGAGAATGATTGGGAAACTTTTCCTGCCAACCCCATAAACAGCTTGAGTGGCTGTCTGTATTCCCATTTATGTTCCACTTTTGCAAAAAAGTAGCCAATTTTAGAGTTTATAGACAAGTGGTACATGCAGTACATTAGCAAGCTTTGAACAGAAGTACTATTTTAAACCAGATTGCTTACATTTGATGGGGGAAATACTAAAGTGACATAGGACTTGTATTACAGGACAACAAAATGAGAGGCTGGATGAACACAGCAGGCCAAGCAGCATCTCCATGTCAGCTTGTGTGCTCCTGAGATGCTGCTTGGCCTGCTGTGTTCATCCAGCCTCATTTTGTCATCTTGATTCTCCAGCATCTGCAGTTCCCATTATCTCTAGGACTTGTATTACAACAGGCTATGCAGGGCGACTGAAGAATATTGCCTCCAGCAACACAGCACCCCTGAAGACAAAGTTAACACTTCTAAAAAAGTTAGTGACCCTGCCTCACGAGAGATGGCAGCTAGGAAAGCCATTTGTATGCAGGAGTTGGGGGGGGGGGGGGGGAAATAGTTAAGTAAACAACTGGTAGTATAGAGCCTAGCCAATGCTCAGAAGGACACTGCGAGGCCACAGTGAAACTGGACCACGAGCACAATTAAAGTACCTTCAGGAAATTCTTCACACGTTCCGAATCATAGCAATTGCTCTCCCGGCATATGCGCTCAACTTCTTTAATTTGCCCAGTTTTACAGGCTGCCTGAATATACTTGAAGTGAACATCTGGCTCCTGACTGAAGTTCACAATGGATCCAAGGAAATAAAATAATCCTAATTGAAGGAAAGAACATGAGGTGCAGATCAAAAAACTCAATTAGCTCCATGCAAATACCTCAAAGAATGTTAGTGTTCATCTATATATTTGTAACACTTACTGGCATTTGATTGCTGAAACCACTTTATTAGCACTTTAATTACTTTGCTTTGTCTTGCAGCAGTTTGCTATACCAATTGGAACTATTATGTTTTAAACCCAAAATCATTCAGAAAGGAAAACCTGTCTACTGGGCTTAAAGCTCTACTGTAGAAGGGTGTGAAGAGTCAAAGGTCTGTTTACCACCTTCCTAAACCAGAAGTGGGCTACCCAATGTCCTGAAGAATCTCAGATTAACCATACTGGTTTACCTTGGTGGTAAAAATGGAAGTTGCTCCTTGAATGATTGATTAAGTTAGAACTTCCCACATTTGCCTCAAGCATAGTAGAAACCTTCACTACTATCTTTGAATGCAGTTTAGTTTCTGCTGTTTTAACTAATTGGATATTTTGAGATTGCAATGATTTTTTTTTAAAAAGTGCGCTTGGCAGAAAAGTGGAACCCAGTAAGTTATGAACATTTGTAATAGAACAATACAGCGCAGAACAGGCCCTTCGGCCCTCTATATTGCACCGACTTGTGAACTAATCTAAGCCCCTCCCACTACACTATCCCATCATTATCCATATGCTTATCCAGTTTAGGAAAGATCCTTTGAACCATTACTGTTGCTTTCCACATCAACTTTGTTTTATTTCTACTTCTGTTCAGGGCATCCTGCACCGTTGCAGTGAGTTGATGTAAGCATCTGGAATAGCACTAGCTTATGGTTTTAATTTGGACTGTATTTTGATACAGAATGCTCAATACTGAAAATGAGTGCCTGAAGAAAAATTGCTGTGCTGACCACTATCAGTCTGCCTCACAAACTCAGTTTATTTAAAGTGTGCTAAACATAATGAATAAAAGTACTTCAACTACCATGTATTAAATTAACAACAGGATTAAAAATTACTTTTCATCTGACTATAAAAGAAAAATACAAGATATCAGGGTATGCTCATAAGCATGTCAATGATGCATGAATATTATTTTTAATATTTATTAAATGAAATATTTTTCTTCAGGCTAATAACTGTTCACTAAAGCAGAGAAATTTTACCAGCGACAGTTTTTTCTGGTTCTGTAATCTTAGTTTCAAGCCTGTGAACTGTCAATGACCAAAGTTTAAAAGCTACTAGGCAGTAAACCAAAAAAGACATTGAAGCTCTGTGGATAGAATGGGGAAATAATTTTAGGAGCTTCTAAATTAAGACATGAAAAGGCCTAAAATACACAGAATGAAGAGGTTAGCTGTACTCAGATGTTTTACATGAGCTCAACTTTTCAAGAAGGCAACATCTACGTGTATATAAACATAAACAACATCACCTGATCATTCATTCTTACCATCTTCAACTTTGGGATCAAGTTGGGTTACTTTAACCTGCAAACGGTCAATCCGTTCTCCAAGGCTGTTTACTCTAAGAGCAAAACTACCTGCTTCTCTAAATAGTTTAAAGAAAACTTGTTCTGCTATGCAAGCAAAACTTGACCAAAAACCTTCTGGATAAAGTCTCCTGCAGTTAGGGGGAAGGGACATATTGATTTTAGTAGTGAATATTAAAAAAAAAATCAGAGGTCCTTGTGTGAGCACTGCAAAAATAGCAGTCAACAGGACAGCCTTAGCTTTGTGGATCCCTAAAATTACAGCAAAAGTCAGTACAGGTAGAGAAAAGGATGAATGCACTCAACTGAAGGGGTTAAAAGTGTAGATTTTTAAACTTTAAAGAATGATCAAGTTTCAGAAAGTAATTCTAAAAGGTGGGATTTGCAGTTTCAAGTGTTGAATGAACATTAATCTGCATGGATTTTGTCCTGTAAAGTTACAGGAATGTTGTGATGAAGAAAGAAGTTTAGTTCAGTCATGAGCAGATAAGGATCCAGGTACTACAAGTCACTTGTGCTGTAGAACAGCTTACCCTCATAACTCTTAAAGGATTCAAAAAGTTCCACCAATGACTGTGTGCCAAGTTGTTCATGGTACTTGGATGCTACTTGCACACAAAGCTGCAGATTCTGGCGGATGTTAGCTGACAGCATGGCACGCAAGCACTCGAGGGAATCTTCTACAGAGAGTGCACCGAAGTAGTTCACAAGCCACTAGAGGTGGACCAAAAAAAGTGACGTTTAATCCCCGTTTTCAGGTTCAGTCCAGAAGCAAAGCATAGCAATCACATGGTTTAAAAACCTGAAACATCACTATAAACAGCACACTTTGTATTTTGAAGTGAACACATTCACAACAAAATCCAGAAAAATGAAATCTTGACCAAATAAGTAGTTATGTACTTCAGTATTAGAAGAGATCTCAGACAGTATTCTGAGAGAGGTGCCATAGAATACGGACCTGGAATTTTGCACAACTACAAATCAAACCTAGCCGAAATCCACATTCCACAATTCCGGAGAACAGGTACAGCAGGATTAAGTGTTTCACTCACTGAAGTTTGCAGCCTTGAAAGCACAAATCTGAAGATGTTGGAAGATTGACTATTATAGTCTCTGTCCAGACATAAGACCATATGACGTAGGAGTGGAAGTAAGGCCATTTAATCCATCAAGTCCACGCCACCATTTAAATCATGGCTAATGGGCATGTTAACTCCACTTCCCTGCACTCTCCCTATAGCCCTTGATTCCTTCCGAGAAGGAGAATGTCAATCTCTGCCTTGAACGCATCTAACACCCCGGCCTCCACTGCACTCCGTGGCAATGAATTCCACAAGCCCTGTCTGGCTGAAGAAATGTCTCCTCATTTCATTAAAATTTACCACCTCTAATTTTAAGGGGGTGCACC